>NW_028160900.1:0-27702 GCF_964263955.1 Coregonus lavaretus
AAATATTTACTTCACAAATATAAGAGGATAAAAAACTAAAGAATTACAATAAAAAATGCACGACTAAAACGTTTACATACACCTTAGCCAAATGCATTTAAACTCAGTTTTTCACAATTCCTGACATATAATCCTAGTTACAATTCCCTGTCTTAGGTCAGTTAGGATCACCACTTTATTTTAAGAATGTGAAATGTCAGAATAATAGTACAGAGAATTATTTATTTCAGCTTTTATTTCTTTCATCACATTCCCAGTGGGTCAGAAGTTTACATACACTCAATTAGTATTTGGTAGCATTGCCTTTAAATTGTTTAATTGTAGCGTTCCACAAGCTTCCCACAATAAGTTGGGTGAATTTTGGGCCATTCCTCCTGACAGAGCTGGTGTAACTGAGTCAGGTTTGTAGGCCTCCTTGCTCTAACATGCTGTTTCAGTTCTGCCCACAAATGTTCTATAGGATTGAGGTCAGGGCTTTGTGATGGCCACTCCAATACCTTCACTTTGTTGTCCTTAAGCCATTTTGCCACACTTTGGAAGTATGCTTGGGGTCATTGTCCATTTGGAAGACCTATTTGCGACCAAGCTTTAACTTCCTGACTGATGTCTTGAGATGTTGCTTCAATATATCCACATAATTTTCCTTCCTCATGATGCCATCTATTTTGTGAAGTGCACCAGTCCCTCCTGCAGCAAATCACCCCCACAGCATGATGCTGCCAACCCCATGCTTCACGGTTGGGATGGTGTTCTTCGGCTTGCAAGCGACCCCCCCCCCCCCCCCTCATCCAAAAAGTACGATCTTTGTCCCCATGTGCAGTTACAAACCGTAGTCTGGCTTTTTTATGGTGGTTTTTGAGCAGTGGCTTCTTCCTTGCTGAGCGGCTTTTCAGGTTATGTTGATATAGGACTCGTTTTACTGTGGATATAGATACTTTTGTACCTGTTTCCTCCAGCATCTTCACAAGGTCCTTTGCTGTTTTTCTGGGATTGATTTGCACTTTTCGCACCAAAGTACGTTCATCTCTAGGAGACAGAACGCGTCTCCTTCCTGAGCGGTATGACGGCTGCGTGGTGCCATGGTGTTTATACTTGCGTACTATTGTTTGTACAGAGGAACGTGGTACCTTCAGGTGTTTGGAAATTGCTCCTAAGGATGAACCAGACTTGTGGAGGTCTACAATTATTTTTCTAGGTCTTGGCTGATTTCTTTTAATTTTCCCATGATGTCAAGCAAAGAGGCACTGAGTTTGAAGGTAGGCCTGGAAATACATCCACAGGTACACCTCAAATGATGTCAATTAGCCTATCAGAAGCTTCTAAAGCCATGACATCATTTTCTGGAATTTTCCAAGCTGTTTAAAGGCACAGTCAACTAAATGTATGTAAACTTCTGACCCACTGGAATTGTGATATAGTGAATTATAAGTGAAATAATCTGTTTGTAAAGAATTGTTGTCATGCACAAAGTAGGTGTCCTAACCGACTTGCCAAAACTAAAGTTTGTTAACAAGAAATTTGTGGAGTGGTTGAAAAACAAGTTTTAATGACTCCAACCTAAGTGTATGTAAACTTCCGACTTCAACTGTATATGACATGTAATAACTAGTAAGCACACAGACTGTGTTTAAAACCCTGCTGTTAATATACAGTCGTGGTCAAAATTTTTGAGAATGACACAAATATAAATTTTCACAAAGTCTGCTGCATCAGTTATGATGTCAATTTGCATATACTCCAGACTGTTATGAAGAGTGATCAGATGAATCGCAATTAATTGCAAAGTCCCTCTTTGCCATGAAAATGAACTTAATCCCCCAAAAACATTTCCACTGCATTTCAGCCCTGCCACAAAAGGACCAGCTGACATCATGTCAGTGATTCTCTCGTTAACAGAGGTGAGAGTGTTGACGAGGACAAGGCTGGAGATCACCCTGTCATCCTGATTGAGTTAGAATAACAGACTGGAAGCTTTAAAAGGAGGGTGGTGCTTGAAATCATTATTCTTCCTCTGTTAACCATGGTTACCTGCAAGGAAACACGTGCCGTCATCATTGCTTTGCACAAAAAGGGCATCACAGGCAAGGATATTGCTGCTAGTAAGATTGCACCTAAATCAACCATTTACCGGATCATCAAGAACTTCAAGGAGAGAGGTTCAATTGTTGTGAAGAAGGCTTCAGGGCGCCCAAGAACGTCCAGCAAGCGCCAGGACCGTCTCCTAAAGTTGATTCAGCTGCGGGATCGGGGCACCACCAGTGCAGAGCTTGCTCAGGAATGGCAGCAGGCAGGTGTGAGTGCATCTGCACGCACAGTGAGGCAAAGACTTTTGGAGGATGGCCTGGTGTCAAGAAGGGCAGCGAGGAAGCCACTTCTCTCCAGGAAAAACATCAGGGACAGACTGATATTCTGCAAAAGGTACAGGGATTGAACTGCTGAGGACTGGGGTAAAGTAATTTTCTCTGATGAATTCCCTTTCCGATTGTTTGGGGCATCCAAAAAAAAGCTTGTCCGGAGAAGACAAGGTGAGCGCTACCATCAGTCCTGTGTCATGCCAACAGTAAAGCATCCTGAGACCATTCGTGTGTGGGGTTGCTTCTCAGCCAAGGGAGTGGGCTCACTCACAATTTTGCCTAAGAACACAGCCATGAATAAAGAATGGTACCAACACATCCTCAGAGAACAACTTCTCCCAACCATCCAAGAACAGTTTGGTGACAAACAATGCCTTTTCCAGCATGATGGAGCACCTTGCCATAAGGCAAATGTGGCTCGGGGAACAAAACATTGAAATGTTGGGTCCATGGCCAGGAAACTCCCCAGACCTTAATCCCATTGAGAACTTGTGGGTGGACAAACAAAAACCCACCAATTCTGACAAACTCCAAGCATTGATTAGGCAAGAATGGGCTGCCATCAGTCAGGATGTGGCCCAGAAGTTAATTGACAGCATGCCATTGCAGAGGTCTTGAAATAGAAGGGTCAACAGTGCAAATATTGACTCTTTGCATAAACAATGTAATTGTCAATAAAAGCCTTTGACACTTATGGAATGCTTGTAATTATACTTCAGTATACCATAGCAACATCTGAGAAAAATATCTAAAAACACTGAAGCAGCAAACTTTGTGAAGACCAATACATTCTCAAAACCTTTGACCACGCCTGTACATGAAATGGTCAAAAGAGCGCCGATGTTTTGGTTTCTATGTTTGCTAGCAAGCTACCGAGGAGGCTGATGAGTCTGTGTTGTTGTTGAAAAAGCTTCCTGTCCACTGGACTATACGTCACGCAAGAAACAGCTCTTGAAAGACTCACATCGTCATCTGCTGACTGGAGTGGGTAACGCAGTTTGGGAAAATATTCACTATACTGTGTTCATTCTGCCAAATAATATCATGTCATTTCAAAATATGGTGAGCTGGATGGTAGACAGGGTTCATCATGGTGAGTTGGATGGTAGACAGGGTTCATCATGGTGAATTGGATGGTAGACAGGGTTGATCATGGTGATGGTGAGTCGGATGGTAGACAGGGTTGATCATGGTGAGTTGGATGGTAGACGGGGTTGATCATGGTGAGTTGGATGGTAGACAGGGTTGATCATGGTGATGGTGAGTTGGATGGTGGACAGGGTTGATCATGGTGAGGTGAATTGGATGGTAGACAGGGTTGATCATGGTGATGGTGAATTGGATGGTAGACAGGGTTGATCATGGTGAGTTGGATGGTAGACGGGGTTGATCATGGTGATGGTGAATTGTCCTCAGACATTGTTATCAGTCCTCAGATCCCTCTAGCTTGCTTGCTAAGCAAACCAAAGAAATCTACCTGCCAACATTTCTGTAATCTCTGGTGAACAGACTTAACTGGTATCATAGCATCTGTCAACAGACTGTGGGACGGCAGCGACTTAAGGGACTTTTCTGACCACATCCCAACTAGTCAACATGTTAAACGGACCCTTGCCTTAACCCTAACGATAGACTTGCAGAGAGAGGGGGAGGAGCTACCGCCCTGCTTTCTCTGAGCTGACCAATCTTGTTGTTGGGAAACACCCACACCATTCTGTTGTTGGGGTATGTACGCCCACACCATTCAAACACAGACTATTTCACTCACATTGCAATTCATAGAAATCTGGAAATAATGGATAGTTACAGTTTTCAGAGGGTGGACCCCTTGTTGACAGTACATCAAATTACACTAAGGAAGGCCACATTAAGAACGCTTGAGGTGGCAAAACTCACCCTGTAGGGCTTCTCTCCGGTGTGTGTACACTAGTCTACCATTAACTGGATTGAGCTAACAAATGTGGAAAGGTTACCCAACAGTGTGGTGTTTTCTCTTGTGTCCAGCCAGGTGTCCTGACTGAGTGAATCTCTTCCCACACTGACCACAACAAAAAGGCTTCTCTCCTGTGTGTGTTCTCTTGTGTAGTAGAAGTCCATTTGAAGTGGTTAAGCTCATTCCACAGTCTGAGCAGTGGTAAGGCTTTTCTCCTGTGTGTATTCTCTTGTGTCCAGCCAGGTGTCCTGACTGAGTGAATCTCTTCCCACATTGATCACAGATATAAGATTTCTCTCCTGTGTGTGTTCTCTTGTGTCCAGCCAGGTGTCCTGACTGAGTGAATCTCTTCCCACACTGACCACAACAAAAAGGCTTCTCTCCTGTGTGTGTTCTCTTGTGTAGTAGAAGTCCTTTTGAAGTGGTTAAGCTCATTCCACAGTCTGAGCAGTGGTAAGGCTTCTCTCCTGTGTGTATTCTCTTGTGTTGAACCAGGTTTCCTGACTGAGTGAATCTCTTCCCACACTGATGACAAACAAAAGGTTTCTCTCCTGTGTGTATTCTCTTGTGTAATGCCAGGCTTCCTGAATGAGTGAATCTCTTCCCACATTGATCACAGCTATACGGCTTCTCTCCTGTGTGTGTTCTCATGTGTAGTAGAAGTCTGTTTGAAGTGGTGAAGCTCATTCCACAGTCTGAGCAGTGGTAAGGCTTCTCTCCTGTGTGTATTCTCTTGTGTACTAGAAGTCTGTTTGAAGTGGTGAAGCTCATTCCACAGTCTGAGCAGTGGTAAGGCTTCTCTCCTGTGTGTATTCTCTTGTGTAAAGCCAGGTTTCCTGACTGAGTGAATCTCTTCCCACACTGATCACAACCAAAATGTTTCTCTCCTGTGTGTATTATCTTGTGTCTAGCCAGGTGTCCTGACTGAGTGAATCTCTTCCCACACTGATCACAACCAAAAGGCTTCTCTCCTGTGTGTATTCTCTTGTGTAAAGCCAGGTGTCCTAACTGAGTGAATGTCTTCCCACATTGATCACAACCAAAAGGCTTCTCTCCAGTATGTATTCTCTGGTGTACTAGAAGTCCGTTTGAAGTGGTTGAGCTCATTCCACAGTCTGAGCAGTGGTAAGACTTCTCTCCTGTGTGTATTCTCTTGTGTACTAGAAGTCTGTTTGAAGTGGTGAAGCTCATTCCACAGTCTGAGCAGTGGTAAGGCTTCTCTCCTGTGTGTGTTCTCTGGTGTTCAACCAGGCTTCCTGACTCAGTGAATCTCTTCCCACACTGATCACAACAAAAAGGCTTCTCTCCTGTGTGTATTCTCTTGTGTTCAGCCAGGCTTCCTGACTCAGTGAATCTCTTCCCACATTGATCACAGCTGTAAGGCTTCTCTCCTGTGTGTATTCTCTGGTGTGTTTTAAGTCTTGCTGAAGAGGTGAAACTCTTTCCACAGTCAAAGCAGCGGTGAGGTTTCTTCCCTGTAAGTCTCTGCTGGTATTTCTTGAGGTGTTCTGATCTGGAGAGACTCTTCTCTGCCTCGTCAGCATCATGATGTTGGTTAGCCTCCCCAGATGATAAGCCCCTTCTACTGAGAGAGCGACGGTTAGGGCTGTCCCCTGTGAAACAAAGACAGACAGTTAGGGTTCCTTCTTCATATCGAAGTTAGTTCAAGGCCCAGCTTTCCAAACTCTTGTGATCAGATTTGAGCATATTGGATGGGTTAAAATCATCAATGTAACCAATGGGGTAGGAGTGCTTCTAATGAGTCTACATTTTAAGAAGGTATTTAATGGTAATTAAGGACATCTAGGGAGTGTCCCAAAATAAATGTATGTAAGAGCATAAACCCACTCCGTCCCGGTGTTTTCCTGCAGTCGACCAGCAGCACAGACACCCTCTTCAGACCCAGCAGTAAGTTACCAGGAGAGGCACGACCTGGGGACCCCAAGAGGGGGAGGGGGGAGGAGGGTTGGAGGGAGAGGGAGGAGGGGGGTGGGATAGGTGTTTCCTGTAAATCCCAAAAAGAGGGTAGTGGAGTTCAAGTCAGTACACTAAGGGTAAAACAACACAACAATGGTATGATGAGGTCTTGCATTTAAATGGGGACGGCCACAACGGAGTGGAAACAATGCCCCCTTGCTGTTTAAGACTTAATGGACACATAATACATTTTTTCCAAACTCTGCTTCTTCATTCCGGTCCGTTGAACAACAGGAAGTTACCAAACAAAAATGTGTTTTTCAACAATGGGTTCATGATATAGCTTGCAACTTTTTACCCATTGTAAACGATTACCCGTTCCTAAAAGTGAGTATTACTTTCACAGCATGTTAAAAATAATACACATTGTCTGTTTGCTTGCTACGCAGATTTCCAGCGCTCAAATATTGTAACTGTATGTAACACGCACGATATGAACCCGGGGCTCCCACGGGAGAAACCAATATCTTACACTTCAGACCAATAGGACATTCCCTATCGGGGAAAAAAGGGCAAATTGATTTAGCTTATTTTTTATTTTAGACTCTGTAATGATGCAATGTCATGGTATTGTGGGGACAGAGTTAGAGTTACTAGATAATTAGTCTGGTGCCAGGAAGTCTACATTCCTTATGTCAAAGTAGGTTAGTGATGGTCAGGGTAGTGTGAGTGATGGACAGGATGTAGTGACCTGAGATTAAAGGGTAATAAGAACAGAGAGTGGCCTATGATGGTTTCCAGATGGATGTGAAAGGAAGGAGGACCAAGAGGGTATATAAAAGGTAGAGAGTCTTCTTTGTTAGTTAGTTGGAAACAGCAAAATGGCAAAGCTATGTCCGTTGGTGTTTCTAACCCGGTACCGATCATTAAATACAGAATGTCTAAGTATATCCTTGATTCTTTGAGCAGAAACTCATCATAACAGACTCCAATTACGTTTCTATGTGAGAATTCCAAGAATATTTTTGGGCATTGCTGGCGATGGAATCAGCCAATAACCAAAGGGATGGAAGTATAGACAGCGTTCCTTGATCTGATCTACAGGCTATTTGATCTGATCTTCAGGCTATTTGATCTGATCTACAGGATATGCATCAGAGACTATTTTGAAACGTTAACCTAATATAATACATTGCCTTTAGAACGTCTGCACTCCCTTGAACCTTTTTCACATTTTGTTACATTACAATGTGGGATTTAAATATATTAAATAGATTTTTTTTGTAATCGATGTGCTAATTTCAAATTGTCAATGTGGCTTTGATTGGATAGTTGATGTTACGTTGGAAAGCTTTATGTTAATGACAGTTTGCGATAGAACACATGAAAAAAAGGGTGGGTGTCATGTTTTGGCTGACAAATGTACTAAAATGTAATAACATAAAACTATGAAATAACACATATGGAATCATGCTGTAACCAACAAAGTGTTAAACAAATCAAAATATATTCCAGGTGACTACCTCATGAAGATGGTTGAGAGAATGCCAAGAGTGTGAAAAGCTGTCATCAAGGCAAAGGGTGGCTACTTTGAAGAATCTCAAATATAAAATATATTTTGATTTGTTTAACACTTTCTTGGTTACTACATCATTCCATATGTGTTATTTCATAGTGTTGATGTCTTCACTATTATTCTACAACCTAAAAATAAAGAAAAACCCTTGAATGAGTAGGTGTGTCCAAACTTTTGATTGGTACTGTATATATTTCTTTCCACTTTCAAATGGTACAACAAAGACGTTTGGAGGTAGAGGGCTGCGGGCTCCGACAGAGATCATTGCAGCGCGGTCCGTATTTTTCATGTTGAGGGCGGTCAGACAGAAAACGTTGTGATAAGTATACTTTTCCCGCAGATTATTTGGAAACGGTGTCTTTCTGCTGTGTATGCGTTAGCCTAGCTATTGTATGCGTTAGCCTAGCTATTGTACTAAAAGCACCTCTGTCAAATTATTCGCACACTAGCCTACCAGGCTACCTATGAATGGGCGAATAAATCACGTGGCAGTTATCTTTCCAAGGAAATTCACTTAAATATAATGAGGCTATAGTTTACTACAGTGTCTGTTAATAGAAAGAAGTTGGGGACGCTACTCAACTAGCAGCTTACCAGTAGCCTACAACCAACTGGTAGTAGCCTACAACCAACTGGTAAGCTAATAGTGGAGTAGCCTACAGCCAACTGGTAAGCTGCTAGTGGTGTAGCCTACAGCCAACTGGCAAGCTGCTAGTGGAGTAGCCTACAGCCAACTGGCAAGCTGCTAGTAGAGTAGCCTAAAGCCAACTGGTAAGCTGCTAGTAGAGTAGCTTACAGCCAACTGGTAAGCTGCTAGTGGAGTAGCCTACAGCCAACTGGTAAGCTGCTAGTAGGGTAGCCTACAGCCAACTGGTAAGCTGCTAGTGGAGTAACCTACAGCAAACTGGTAAGCTGCTAGTGGAGTAGCCTACAGCCAACTGGTAAGCTGCTAGTGGAGTGGCCTACAGCCAACTGGTAAGCTGCTAGTGGAGTGGCCTACAGCCAACTGGCAAGCTGCTAGTGGAGTAGCCTACAGCCAACTGGTAAGCTGCTAGTGGAGTGGCCTACAGCCAACTGGTAAGATGCTGGTGGAGTAGCCTACAGCCAACTGGTAAGCTGCTAGTGGGAGTAGCCTACAGCCAACTGGTAAGCTGCTAGTGGAGTGGCCTACAGCCAACTGGTAAGCTGCTAGTGGAGTAGCCTACAGCCAACTGGCAAGCTGCTAGTAGAGTGGCCTACAGCCAACTGGCAAGCTGCTAGTGGAGTAGCCTACAGCCAACTGGTAAGCTGCTAGTGGAGTGGCCTACAGCCAACTGGTAAGATGCTGGTGGAGTAGCCTACAGCCAACTGGTAAGCTGCTAGTGGAGTAGCCTACAGCCAACTGGTAAGCTGCTAGTGGAGTGGCCTACAGCCAACTGGTAAGCTGCTAGTGGAGTAGCCTACAGCCAACTGGCAAGCTGCTAGTAGAGTGGCCTACAGCCAACTGGCAAGCTGCTAGTGGAGTAGCCTAAAGCCAACTGGTACGCTGCTAGTGGAGTAGCCTAAAGCCAACTGGTAAACTGCTGGTAGAGTGGCCTACAGCCAACTGGTAAGCTGCTAGTGGAGTGGCCTACAGCCAACTGGTAAGCTGCTAGTGGAGTAGCCTACAGCCAACTGGTAAGCTGCTAGTGGAGTAGCCTAAAGCCAACTGGTAAGCTGCTAGTGGAGTAGCCTACAGCCAACTGGTAAGCTGCTAGTGGAGTAGCCTACAGCCAACTGGCAAGCTGCTAGTGGAGTAACCTACAGCCAACTGGTAAGCTGCTAGTGGAGTAGCCTAAAGCCAACTGGTAAGCTGCTAGTGGAGTAGCCTAAAGCCAACTGGTAAGCTGCTAGTGGAGTAGCCTAAAGCCAACTGGTAAGCTGCTAATGGTGTAGCCTACAGCCAACTGGCAAGCTGCTAGGGGAGTAGCCTACAGCCAACTGGCAAGCTGCTAGTGGAGTAGCCTACAGCCAACTGGCAAGCTGCTAGTGGAGTAGCCTACAGCCAACTGGCAAGCTGCTAGTGGAGTAGCCTACAGCCAACTGGTAAGCTGCTAGTGGAGTAGCCTACAGCCAACTGGTAAGCTGCTAGTGGAGTAGCCTACAGCCAACTGGCAAGCTGCTACTAGAGTAGCCTACAGCCAAATGGCAAGCTGCTAGTGGAGTAGCCTACAGCCAACTGGTAAGCTGCTAGTGTAGTAGCCTACAGCCAACTGGCAAGCTGCTAGTGCAGTAGCCTACAGCCAACTGGTAAGCTGCTGGTGGAGTAGCCTACAGCCAACTGGTAAGCTGCTAGTGGAGTAGCCTACAGCCAACTGGTAAGCTGCTAGTGGAGTAGTCTACAGCTAACTGGTAAGCTGCTAGTAGGGTAGCCTACAGCCAACTGGTAAGCTGCTAGTCGAGTAGCCTACAGCCAACTGGCAAGCTGCTAGTCGAGTAGCCTACAGCCAACTGGTAAACTGCTAGTGGAGTAGCCTACAGCCAACTGGCAAGCTGCTAGTGGAGTAGCCTACAGCCAACTGGTAAGCTGCTAGTGGAGTAGCCTACAGCCAACTGGTAAGCTGCTAGTTGAGTAGCCTACAGCCAACTGGTAAGCTGCTAGTAGGGTAGCCTACAGCCAACTGGTAAGCTGCTAGTGGAGTAGCCTACAGCCTACTGAAAAAGCTGCTAGTGGAGTAGCCTACAGCCAACTGGTAAGCTGCTAGTGGAGTAGCCTAAAGCCAACTGGTAAGCTGCTAATGGTGTAGCCTACAGCCAACTGGCAAGCTGCTAGGGGAGTAGCCTACAGCCAACTGGCAAGCTGCTAGTGGAGTAGCCTACATGCTAGTGGAGTAGCCTACAGCCAACTGGCAAGCTGCTAGTGGAGTAGCCTACAGCCAACTGGTAAGCTGCTAGTGGAGTAGCCTACAGCCAACTGGTAAGCTGCTAGTGGAGTAGCCTACAGCCAACTGGCAAGCTGCTACTAGAGTAGCCTACAGCCAAATGGCAAGCTGCTAGTTGAGTAGCCTACAGCCAACTGGTAAGCTGCTAGTGTAGTAGCCTACAGCCAACTGGCAAGCTGCTAGTGGAGTAGCCTACAGCCAACTGGCAAGCTGCTAGTGGAGTAGCCTACAGCCAACTGGCAAGCTGCTACTAGAGTAGCCTACAGCCAAATGGCAAGCTGCTAGTTGAGTAGCCTACAGCCAACTGGTAAGCTGCTAGTGTAGTAGCCTACATTCAACTGGCAAGCTGCTAGTGGAGTAGCCTACAGCCAACTGGCAAGCTGCTAGTGGAGTAGCCTACAGCCAACTGGTAAGCTGCTGGTGGAGTAGCCTACAGCCAACTGGTAAGATGCTAGTGGAGTAGCCTACAGCCAACTGGTAAGCTGCTAGTGGAGTAGCCTACAGCTAACTGGTAAGCTGCTAGTAGGGTAGCCTACAGCCAACTGGTAAGCTGCTAGTCGAGTAGCCTACAGCCAACTGGCAAGCTGCTAGTAGAGTAGCCTACAGCCAACTGGTAAACTGCTAGTGGAGTAGCCTACAGCCAACTGGCAAGCTGCTAGTGGAGTAGCCTACAGCCAACTGGTAAGCTGCTAGTGGATTAGCCTACAGCCAACTGGTAAGCTGCTAGTTGAGTAGCCTACAGCCAACTGGTAAGCTGCTAATAGGGTAGTCTACAGCCAACTGGTAAGCTGCTAGTGGAGTAGCCTACAGCCAACTGAAAAAGCTGCTAGTGGAGTAGCCTACAGCCAACTGGTAAGCTGCTAGTGGAGTAGCCTACAGCCAACTGGTAAGCTGCTAGTGGAGTAGCCTACAGCCAACTGGCAAGCTGCTAGTGGAGTAGCCTACAGCCAACTGGTAAGCTGCTAGTAGAGTAGCTTACAGCCAACTGGTAAGCTGCTAGTGGATTAGCCTACCTGGTAAGCTGCTAGTGGAGTAGCCTACAGCCAACTGGTAAGCTGCTAGTAGGGTAGCCTACAGCCAACTGGTAAGCTGCTAGTGGAGTAAGCTACAGCCAACTGGTAAGCTGCTAGTGGAGTAGCCTACAGCCAACTGGTAAGCTGCTAGTGGTGTAGCCTACAGCCAACTGGCAAGCTGCTAGTAGAGTAGCCTACAGCCAACTGGCAAGCTGCTAGTAGAGTAGCCTCTAGCCAACTGGCAAGCTGCTAATGGAGAAGCCTACAGCCAACTGGTAAGCTGCTAGTAGAGTAGCCTACAGCCAACTGGCAAGCTGCTAGTGGAGTAGCCTACATCCAACTGACAAGCTGCTATTGGAGTAGCCTACAGCCAACTGGCAAGCTGCTAGTAGAGTATTCTACAGCCAACTGGCAAGCTGCTAGTAGAGTAGCCTACAGCCAACTGGCAAGCTGCTAGTAGAGTAGCCTACAGCCAACTGGCAAGCTGCTAGTAGAGTAGGCTACAGCCAACTGGCAAGCTGCTAGTAGAGTAGCCTACAACCAACTGGCAAGCTGCTAGTGGTGTAGCCTACAGCCAACTGGTAAGCTGCTGGTGGAGTAGCCTACAGCCAACTTGTAAGCTGCTGGTGGGGTAGCCTACAGCCAACTGGTAAGCTGCTAGTGGAGTAGCCTACAGCCAACTGGTAAGCTGCTAGTGGAGTAGCCTACAGCCAACTGGCAAGCTGCTAGTGGAGTAGCCTACAGCCAACTGGCAAGCTGCTAGTGGAGTAGCCTACAGCCAACTGGTAAGCTTCTAGTGGAGTAGCCTACAACCAACTGGTAAGCTAATAGTGGAGTAGCCTACAGCCAACTGGTAAGCTGCTAGTGGTGTAGCCTACAGCCAACTGGCAAGCTGCTAGTGGAGTAGCCTACAGCCAACTGGCAAGCTGCTAGTAGAGTAGCCTAAAGCCAACTGGTAAGCTGCTAGTAGAGTAGCCTACAGCCAACTGGTAAGCTGCTAGTGGAGTGGCCTACAGCCAGCTGGTAAGCTGCTAGTGGAGTAGCCTACAGCCAACTGGCAAGCTGCTAGTAGAGTGGCCTACAGCCAACTGGCAAGCTGCTAGTGGAGTAGCCTACAGCCAACTGGTAAGCTGCTAATGGAGTGGCCTACAGCCAACTGGTAAGATGCTGGTGGAGTAGCCTACAGCCAACTGGTAAGCTGCTAGTGGAGTAGCCTACAGCCAACTGATAAGCTGCTAGTGGTGTAGCCTAAAGCCAACTGGCAAGCTGCTAGTGAAGTAGCCTACAGCCAACTGGCAAGCTGCTAGTGGAGTAGCCTACAGCCAACTGGCAAGCTGCTAGTGGAGTAGCCTACAGCCAACTGGTAAGCTTCTAGTGGAGTAGCCTACAACCAACTGGTAAGCTAATAGTGGAGTAGCCTACAGCCAACTGGTAAGCTGCTAGTGGTGTAGCCTACAGCCAACTGGCAAGCTGCTAGTGGAGTAGCCTACAGCCAACTGGCAAGCTGCTAGTAGAGTAGCCTAAAGCCAACTGGTAAGCTGCTAGTAGAGTAGCCTACAGCCAACTGGTAAGCTGCTAGTGGAGTGGCCTACAGCCAGCTGGTAAGCTGCTAGTGGAGTAGCCTACAGCCAACTGGCAAGCTGCTAGTAGAGTGGCCTACAGCCAACTGGCAAGCTGCTAGTGGAGTAGCCTACAGCCAACTGGTAAGCTGCTAATGGAGTGGCCTACAGCCAACTGGTAAGCTGCTAGTGGAGTGGCCTACAGCCAGCTGGTAAGCTGCTAGTGGAGTAGCCTACAGCCAACTGGCAAGCTGCTAGTAGAGTGGCCTACAGCCAACTGGCAAGCTGCTAGTGGAGTAGCCTACAGCCAACTGGTAAGCTGCTAATGGAGTGGCCTACAGCCAACTGGTAAGATGCTGGTGGAGTAGCCTACAGCCAACTGGTAAGCTGCTAGTGGAGTAGCCTACAGCCAACTGATAAGCTGCTAGTGGTGTAGCCTAAAGCCAACTGGCAAGCTGCTAGTGAAGTAGCCTACAGCCAACTGGCAAGCTGCTAGTGGAGTAGCCTACAGCCAACTGGCAAGCTGCTAGTGGAGTAGCCTACAGCCAACTGGTAAGCTTCTAGTGGAGTAGCCTACAACCAACTGGTAAGCTAATAGTGGAGTAGCCTACAGCCAACTGGTAAGCTGCTAGTGGTGTAGCCTACAGCCAACTGGCAAGCTGCTAGTGGAGTAGCCTACAGCCAACTGGCAAGCTGCTAGTAGAGTAGCCTAAAGCCAACTGGTAAGCTGCTAGTAGAGTAGCCTACAGCCAACTGGTAAGCTGCTAGTGGAGTGGCCTACAGCCAGCTGGTAAGCTGCTAGTGGAGTAGCCTACAGCCAACTGGCAAGCTGCTAGTAGAGTGGCCTACAGCCAACTGGCAAGCTGCTAGTGGAGTAGCCTACAGCCAACTGGTAAGCTGCTAATGGAGTGGCCTACAGCCAACTGGTAAGATGCTGGTGGAGTAGCCTACAGCCAACTGGTAAGCTGCTAGTGGAGTAGCCTACAGCCAACTGGTAAGCTGCTAGTGGAGTGGCCTACAGCCAACTGGTAAGCTGCTAGTGGAGTAGCCTACAGCCAACTGGCAAGCTGCTAGTAGAGTGGCCTAAAGCCAACTGGCAAGCTGCTAGTGGAGTAACCTAAAGCCAACTGGTACGCTGCTAGTGGAGTAGCCTAAAGCCAACTGGTAAACTGCTAGTAGAGTGGCCTACAGCCAACTGGTAAGCTGCTAGTGGAGTGGCCTACAGCCAACTGGTAAGCTGCTAGTGGAGTAGCCTACAGCCAACTGGCAAGCTGCTAGTAGAGTAGCCTACAGCCAACTGGCAAGCTGCTATTATAGTAGCCTACAGCCAACTGGCAAGCTGCTATTATAGTAGCCTACAACCAACTGGTAAGCTGCTAGTGGTGTAGCCTACAGCCAACTGGCAAGCTGCTAGTGGAGTAGCCTACAGCCAACTGGCAAACTGCTAGTAGAGTAGCCAAAAGCCAACTGGTAAGATGCTAGTAGAGTAGCTTACAGCCAACTGGTAAGCTGCTAGTGGAGTTGCCTACAGCCAACTGGTAAGCTGCTAGTAGGGTAGCCTACAGCCAACTGGTAAGCTGCTAGTGGAGTAGCCTACAGCCAACTGGCAAGCTGCTAATGGAGAAGCCTACAGCCAAGTGGTAAGCTGCTAGTAGAGTAGCCTACAGCCAACTGGCAAGCTGCTAGTTGAGTAGCCTACAGCCAACTGGTAAACTGCTAGTGGAGTAGCCTACAGCCAACTGGTAAACTGCTAGTAGAGTAGCCTACAGGCAACTGGCAAGATGCTAGTAGAGTAGCCTACAGCCAACTGGCAAGCTGCTAGTAGAGTAGCCTACAGCCAACTGGTAAGCTGCTAGTGGAGTAGCCTACAGCCAACTGGCAAGCTGCTAGTGGAGTAGCCTACAGCCAACTGGTAAACTGCTAGTGGAGTAGCCTACAGCCAACTGGTAAACTGCTAGTAGAGTAGCCTACAGGCAACTGGCAAGCTGCTAGTGGAGTAGCCTACAGCCAACTGGCAAGATGCTAGTGGAGTAGCCTACAGCCAACTGGTAAGCTGCTAGTGGAGTAGCCTACAGCCAACTGGTAAGCTTGCTGCTAGTGGAGTAGCCTACAGCCAACTGGCAAGCTGCTAGTAGAGTAGCCTACAGCCAACTGGCAAGCTGCTAGTGGAGTGGCCTACAGCCAACTGGCAAGCTGCTAGTAGAGTGGCCTACAGCCAACTGGCAAGCTGCTAGTGGAGTAGCCTACAGACAACTGGTAAGCTGCTAGTTGAGTAGCCTACAGCCAACTGGTAAGCTGCTAGTAGGGTAGCCTACAGCCAACTGGTAAGCTGCTAGTGGAGTAGCCTACAGCCAACTGAAAAAGCTGCTAGTGCAGTAGCCTACAGCCAACTGGTAAGCTGCTAGTGGAGTAGCCTACAGCCAACTGGTAAGCTGCTAGTGGAGTAGCCTACAGCCAACTGGCAAGCTGCTAGTGGAGTAGCCTACAGCCAACTGGTAAGCTGCTAGTAGAGTAGCTTACAGCCAACTGGTAAGCTGCTAGTGGATTAGCCTACCTGGTAAGCTGCTAGTGGAGTAGCCTACAGCCAACTGGTAAGCTGCTAGTAGGGTAGCCTACAGCCAACTGGTAAGCTGCTAGTGGAGTAAGCTACAGCCAACTGGTAAGCTGCTAGTGGAGTAGCCTACAGCCAACTGGTAAGCTGCTAGTGGTGTAGCCTACAGCCAACTGGCAAGCTGCTAGTAGAGTAGCCTACAGCCAACTGGCAAGCTGCTAGTAGAGTAGCCTCTAGCCAACTGGCAAGCTGCTAATGGAGAAGCCTACAGCCAACTGGTAAGCTGCTAGTAGAGTAGCCTACAGCCAACTGGCAAGCTGCTAGTAGAGTAGCCTACAGCCAACTGGCAAGCTGCTAGTAGAGTAGCCTACAGCCAACTGGCAAGCTGCTAGTAGAGTAGGCTACAGCCAACTGGCAAGCTGCTAGTAGAGTAGCCTACAACCAACTGGCAAGCTGCTAGTGGAGTAGCCTACAGCCAACTGGTAAGCTGCTGGTGGAGTAGCCTACAGCCAACTTGTAAGCTGCTGGTGGGGTAGCCTACAGCCAACTGGTAAGCTGCTAGTGGAGTAGCCTACAGCCAACTGGTAAGCTGCTAGTGGAGTAGCCTACAGCCAACTGGTAAGCTGCTAGTGGAGTAGCCTACAGCCAACTGGTAAGCTGCTAGTGGAGTAGCCTACAGCCAACTGGGAAGCTGCTAGTGGAGTAGCCTACAGCCAACTGGTAAGCTGCTAGTAGAGTAGCTTACAGCCAACTGGTAAGCTGCTAGTGGAGTAGCCTACAGCCAACTGGTAAGCTGCTAGTAGGGTAGCCTACAGCCAACTGGTAAGCTGCTAGTGGAGTAAGCTACAGCCAACTGGTAAGCTGCTAGTGGAGTAGCCTACAGCCAACTGGTAGGCTGCTAGTGGTGTAGCCTACAGCCAACTGGCAAGCTGCTAATGGAGAAGCCTACAGACAACTGGTAAGCTGCTAGTAGATTAGCCTACAGCCAACTGGCAAGCTGCTAGTGGAGTAGCCTACAGCCAACTGGCAAGCTGCTATTGGAGTAGCCTACAGCCAACTGGCAAGCTGCTATTAGAGTAGCCTACAGCCAACTGGCAAGCTGCTAGTAGAGTAGCCTACAGCCAACTGGAAAGCTGCTTGTAGAGTAGCCTACAGCCAACTGGCAAGCTGCTAGTAAAGTAGCCTACAGCCAACTGGCAAGCTGCTAGTAGAGTGGCCTACAGCCAACTGGCAAGCTGCTGGTGGAGTAGACTACAGCCAATTGGTAAGCTGCTGGTGGAGTAGCCTAAAGCCAACTGGTAAGCTGCTGGTGGAGTAGCCTACAGCCAACTGGTAAGCTCCTAGTAGGGTAGCCTACAGCCAACTGATAAGCTGCTAGTGGAGTAACCTACAGCCAACTGGTAAGCTGCTAGTAGAGTAGCCTACAGCCAACTGGTAAGCTGCTAGTGGAGTAACCTACAGCCAACTGGTAAGCTGCTAGTAGAGTAGCCTACAGCCAACTGGTAAGCTGCTAGTGGAGTAACCTACAGCCAACTGGTAAGCTGCTAGTGGAGTAACCTACAGCCAACTGGTAAGTTGCTAGTAGAGTAGCCTACAGCCAACTGGTAAGCTGCTAGTGGAGTAGCCTACAGCCAACTGGTAAGCTGCTAGTGGTGTAGCCTACAGCCAACTGGTAAGCTGCTGGTGGAGTAGCCTACAGCCAACTGGCAAGCTGCTAGTGGTGTAGCCTAAAGCCAACTGGCAAGCTGCTAGTGAAGTAGCCTACAGCCAACTGGCAAGCTGCTAGTGGAGTAGCCTACAGCCAACTGGCAAGCTGCTAGTGGAGTAGCCTACAGCCAACTGGTAAGCTTCTAGTGGAGTAGCCTACAACCAACTGGTAAGCTAATAGTGGGGTAGCCTACAGCCAACTGGTAAGCTGCTAGTGGTGTAGCCTACAGCCAACTGGCAAGCTGCTAGTGGAGTAGCCTACAGCCAACTGGCAAGCTGCTAGTAGAGTAGCCTAAAGCCAACTGGTAAGCTGCTAGTAGAGTAGCCTACAGCCAACTGGTAAGCTGCTAGTGGAGTGGCCTACAGCCAACTGGTAAGCTGCTAGTGGAGTAGCCTACAGCCAACTGGCAAGCTGCTAGTAGAGTGGCCTACAGCCAACTGGCAAGCTGCTAGTGGAGTAGCCTACAGCCAACTGGTAAGCTGCTAGTGGAGTGGCCTACAGCCAACTGGTAAGATGCTGGTGGAGTAGCCTACAGCCAACTGGTAAGCTGCTAGTGGAGTAGCCTACAGCCAACTGGTAAGCTGCTAGTGGTGTGGCCTACAGCCAACTGGTAAGCTGCTAGTGGAGTAGCCTACAGCCAACTGGCAAGCTGCTAGTAGAGTGGCCTACAGCCAACTGGCAAGCTGCTAGTGGAGTAACCTAAAGCCAACTGGTACGCTGCTAGTGGAGTAGCCTAAAGCCAACTGGTAAACTGCTAGTAGAGTGGCCTACAGCCAACTGGTAAGCTGCTAGTGGAGTGGCCTACAGCCAACTGGTAAGCTGCTAGTGGAGTAGCCTACAGCCAACTGGCAAGCTGCTAGTAGAGTAGCCTACAGCCAACTGGCAAGCTGCATTTATAGTAGCCTACAGCCAACTGGCAAGCTGCTATTATAGTAGCCTACAGCCAACTGGTAAGCTGCTAGTGGTGTAGCCTACAGCCAACTGGCAAGCTGCTAGTGGAGTAGCCTACAGCCAACTGGCAAACTGCTAGTAGAGTAGCCAAAAGCCAACTGGCAAGCTGCTAATGGAGAAGCCTACAGCCAACTGGTAAGCTGCTAGTGGAGTTGCCTACAGCCAACTGGTAAGCTGCTAGTAGGGTAGCCTACAGCCAACTGGTAAGCTGCTAGTGGAGTAGCCTACAGCCAACTGGCAAGCTGCTAATGGAGAAGCCTACAGCCAAGTGGTAAGCTGCTAGTAGAGTAGCCTACAGCCAACTGGCAAGCTGCTAGTGGAGTAGCCTACAGCCAACTGGTAAACTGCTAGTGGAGTAGCCTACAGCCAACTGGTAAACTGCTAGTAGAGTGGCCTACAGCCAACTGGCAAGATGCTAGTAGAGTAGCCTACAGCCAACTGGCAAGCTGCTAGTAGAGTAGCCTACAGCCAACTGGTAAGCTGCTAGTGGAGTAGCCTACAGCCAACTGGCATGATGCTAGTGGAGTAGCCTACAGCCAACTGGTAAGCTGCTAGTGGAGTAGCCTACAGCCAACTGGTAAGCTGCTAGTGGTGTAGCCTACAGCCAACTGGCAAGCTGCTAGTAGAGTAGCCTACAGCCAACTGGCAAGCTGCTAGTGGTGTACCCTACAGCCAACTGGCAAGCTGCTAGTGGAGTAGCCTACAGCCAACTGGCAAGCTGCTAGTAGAGTAGCCTACAGCCAACTGGTAAGCTGCTAGTGGAGTGGCCTACAGCCAACTGGCAAGCTGCTAGTAGAGTGGCCTACAGCCAACTGGCAAGCTGCTAGTGGAGTAGCCTACAGACAACTGGTAAGCTGCTAGTTGAGTGGCCTTCAGCCAACTGGTAAGCTGCTAGTGGAGTAGCCTACAGCCAACTGGTAAGCTGCTAGTGGAGTAGCCTACAGCCAACTGGTAAGCTGCTAGTGGAGTGGCCTACAGCCAACTGGTAAGCTGCTAGTGGAGTGGCCTACAGCCAACTGGTAAGATGCTGGTGGAGTAGCCTACAGCCAACTGGTAAGCTGCTAGTGGAGTAGCCTACAGCCAACTGGTAAGCTGCTAGTGGTGTGGCCTACAGCCAACTGGTAAGCTGCTAGTGGAGTAGCCTACAGCCAACTGGCAAGCTGCTAGTAGAGTGGCCTACAGCCAACTGGCAAGCTGCTAGTGGAGTAACCTAAAGCCAACTGGTACGCTGCTAGTGGAGTAGCCTAAAGCCAACTGGTAAACTGCTAGTAGAGTGGCCTACAGCCAACTGGTAAGCTGCTAGTGGCGTGGCCTACAGCCAACTGGTAAGCTGCTAGTGGAGTAGCCTACAGCCAACTGGCAAGCTGCTAGTAGAGTAGCCTACAGCCAACTGGCAAGCTGCATTTATAGTAGCCTACAGCCAACTGGCAAGCTGCTATTATAGTAGCCTACAACCAACTGGTAAGCTGCTAGTGGTGTAGCCTACAGCCAACTGGCAAGCTGCTAGTGGAGTAGCCTACAGCCAACTGGCAAACTGCTAGTAGAGTAGCCAAAAGCCAACTGGTAAGATGCTAGTAGAGTAGCTTACAGCCAACTGGTAAGCTGCTAGTGGAGTTGCCTACAGCCAACTGGTAAGCTGCTAGTAGGGTAGCCTACAGCCAACTGGTAAGCTGCTAGTGGAGTAGCCTACAGCCAACTGGCAAGCTGCTAATGGAGAAGCCTACAGCCAAGTGGTAAGCTGCTAGTAGAGTAGCCTACAGCCAACTGGCAAGCTGCTAGTGGAGTAGCCTACAGCCAACTGGTAAACTGCTAGTGGAGTAGCCTACAGCCAACTGGTAAACTGCTAGTAGAGTGGCCTACAGGCAACTGGCAAGATGCTAGTAGAGTAGCCTACAGCCAACTGGCAAGCTGCTAGTAGAGTAGCCTACAGCCAACTGGTAAGCTGCTAGTGGAGTAGCCTACAGCCAACTGGCAAGCTGCTAGTGGAGTAGCCTACAGCCAACTGGTAAACTGCTAGTGGTGTAGCCTACAGCCAACTGGTAAACTGCTAGTAGAGTAGCCTACAGGCAACTGGCAAGCTGCTAGTGGAGTAGCCTACAGCCAACTGGCATGATGCTAGTGGAGTAGCCTACAGCCAACTGGTAAGCTGCTAGTGGAGTAGCCTACAGCCAACTGGTAAGCTGCTAGTGGTGTAGCCTACAGCCAACTGGCAAGCTGCTAGTAGAGTAGCCTACAGCCAACTGGCAAGCTGCTAGTGGTGTACCCTACAGCCAACTGGCAAGCTGCTAGTGGAGTAGCCTACAGCCAACTGGCAAGCTGCTAGTAGAGTAGCCTACAGCCAACTGGTAAGCTGCTAGTGGAGTGGCCTACAGCCAACTGGCAAGCTGCTAGTAGAGTGGCCTACAGCCAACTGGCAAGCTGCTAGTGGAGTAGCCTACAGACAACTGGTAAGCTGCTAGTTGAGTGGCCTTCAGCCAACTGGTAAGCTGCTAGTGGAGTAGCCTACAGCCAACTGGTAAGCTGCTAGTGGAGTAGCCTACAGCCAACTGGTAAGCTGCTAGTGGAGTGGCCTACAGCCAACTGGTAAGCTGCTAGTGGAGTAGCCTACAGCCAACTGGTAAGCTGCTAGTGGAGTAGCCTACAGCCAACTGGTAAGCTGCTAGTGGAGTGGCCTACAGCCAACTGGCAAGCTGCTAGTGGATTGGCCTACAGCCAACTGGCAAGCTGCTAGTAGAGTGGCCTACAGCCAACTGGCAAGCTGCTAGTGGAGTAGCCTACAGCCAACTGGTAAGCTGCTAGTAGAGTAGCATACAGCCAACTGGTAAGCTGCTGGTGGAGTAGCCTACAGCCAACTGGTAAGCTGCTAGTGGAGTAGCCTACAGCCAACTGGTAAGCTGCTGGTGGAGTAGCCTAAAGCCAACTGGTACGCTGCTAGTGGAGTAGCCTAAAGCCAACTCGTACGCTGCTAGTGGAGTAGCCTAAAGCCAACTCGTAAACTGCTAGTAGAGTGGCCTACAAACAACTGGTAAGCTGCTAGCCAACTGGTAAGCTGCTAGTGGAGTAGCCTACAGCCAACTGGTAAGCTGCTAGTAGAGTAGCCTACAGCCAACTGGCAAGCTGCTATTATAGTAGCCTACAGCCAACTGGCAAGCTGCTAGTGGTGTAGCCTACAGCCAACTGGCAAGCTGCTAGTGGAGTAGCCTACCTGGTAAGCTGCTAGTGGAGTAGCCTACAGCGAACTGGTAAGCTGCTATTATAGTAGCCTACAACCAACTGGTAAGCTGCTAGTGGTGTAGCCTACAGCCAACTGGCAAGCTGCTAGTGGAGTAGCCTACAGCCAACTGGCAAACTGCTAGTAGAGTAGCCAAAAGCCAACTGGTAAGATGCTAGTAGAGTAGCTTACAGCCAACTGGTAAGCTGCTAGTGGAGTTGCCTACAGCCAACTGGTAAGCTGCTAGTAGGGTAGCCTACAGCCAACTGGTAAGCTGCTAGTGGAGTAGCCTACAGCCAACTGGCAAGCTGCTAATGGAGAAGCCTACAGCCAAGTGGTAAGCTGCTAGTAGAGTAGCCTACAGCCAACTGGCAAGCTGCTAGTGGAGTAGCCTACAGCCAACTGGTAAACTGCTAGTGGAGTAGCCTACAGCCAACTGGTAAACTGCTAGTAGAGTAGCCTACAGGCAACTGGCAAGATGCTAGTAGAGTAGCCTACAGCCAACTGGCAAGCTGCTAGTAGAGTAGCCTACAGCCAACTGGTAAGCTGCTAGTGGAGTAGCCTACAGCCAACTGGCAAGCTGCTAGTGGAGTAGCCTACAGCCAACTGGTAAACTGCTAGTGGAGTAGCCTACAGCCAACTGGTAAACTGCTAGTAGAGTAGCCTACAGGCAACTGGCAAGCTGCTAGTGGAGTAGCCTACAGCCAACTGGCAAGATGCTAGTGGAGTAGCCTACAGCCAACTGGTAAGCTGCTAGTGGAGTAGCCTACAGCCAACTGGTAAGCTGCTAGTGGTGTAGCCTACAGCCAACTGGCAAGCTGCTAGTAGAGTAGCCTACAGCCAACTGGCAAGCTGCTAGTGGTGTAGCCTACAGCCAACTGGCAAGCTGCTAGTGGAGTAGCCTACAGCCAACTGGCAAGCTGCTAGTAGAGTAGCCTACAGCCAACTGGTAAGCTGCTAGTGGAGTGGCCTACAGCCAACTGGCAAGCTGCTAGTAGAGTGGCCTACAGCCAACTGGCAAGCTGCTAGTGGAGTAGCCTACAGACAACTGGTAAGCTGCTAGTTGAGTGGCCTTCAGCCAACTGGTAAGCTGCTAGTGGAGTAGCCTACAGCCAACTGGTAAGCTGCTAGTGGAGTAGCCTACAGCCAACTGGTAAGCTGCTAGTGGAGTGGCCTACAGCCAACTGGCAAGCTGCTAGTGGATTGGCCTACAGCCAACTGGCAAGCTGCTAGTAGAGTGGCCTACAGCCAACTGGCAAGCTGCTAGTGGAGTAGCCTACAGCCAACTGGTAAGCTGCTAGTAGAGTAGCATACAGCCAACTGGTAAGCTGCTGGTGGAGTAGCCTACAGCCAACTGGTAAGCTGCTAGTGGAGTAGCCTACAGCCAACTCGTACGCTGCTAGTGGAGTAGCCTAAAGCCAACTGGTAAGCTGCTAGTGGAGTAGCCTACAGCCAACTGGTAAGCTGCTAGTAGAGTAGCCTACAGCCAACTGGCAAGCTGCTATTATAGTAGCCTACAGCCAACTGGCAAGCTGCTAGTGGTTTAGCCTACAGCCAACTGGCAAGCTGCTAGTGGAGTAGCCTACCTGGTAAGCTGCTAGTGGAGTAGCCTACAGCGAACTGGTAAGCTGCTAGTAGGGTAGCCTACAGCCAACTGGTAAGCTGCTAGTGGAGTAAGCTACAGCCAACTGGTAAGCTGCTAGTGGTGTAGCCTACAGCCAACTGGCAAGCTGCTAGCGGAGTAGCCTACAGCCAACTGGCAAGCTGCTAGTGGAGTAGCCTACAGCCAACTGGCAAGCTGCTAGTGGAGTAGCCTACAGCCAACTGGTAAGCTGCTAGTGGAGTAGCCTACAGCCAACTGGTAAGCTGCTAGTGGTGTAGCCTACAGCCAACTGGCAAGCTGCTAGCAGAGTAGCCTACAGCCAACCGGCAAGCTGCTAGTGGACTAGCCTACAGCCAACTGGTAAGCTACTAGTAGAGTAGCCTACAGCCAACTGGTAAGCTGCTAGTAGAGTAGCCTACAGCCAACTGGTAAGCTGCTAGCGGAGTAGCCTACAGCCAACTGGTAAGCTGCTAGCGGAGTAGCCTACAGCCAACTGGTAAGCTGCTAGCGGAGTGGCATACAGCCAACTGGTAAGCTGCTAGCGGAGTAGCCTACAGCCAACTGGTAAGCTGCTAGCAGAGTAGCCTACAGCCAACCGGCAAGCTGCTAGTGGAGTAGCCTACAGCCAACTGGTAAGCTACTAGTAGAGTAGCCTACAGCCAACTGGTAAGCTAATAGCAGAGTAGCCTACAGCCAACCGGCAAGCTGCTAGTGGAGTAGCCTACAGCCAACTGGCAAGCTGCTAGTCGAGTAGCCTACAGCCAACTGGCACAAAACTATGTAAATGTAATACAAACCTAAACTTGTATTACATGTAGCTATTATTCAAATATGCAATTTCTTTGAAATGAGCTAACAGTGGTGATGTTTTCAACAGGATTATTTTTTGCTTTATCCCAAATGGAGAGACACTGCTATCCCCATTGTGAATATTGCTATTCGGGGGTCTAGGCACACATGGAACGGTGAGGGTATCATGTTACCAACAGGTGCATATTGCTCCAAAAGATCTCAGTCCGCCCAAGCGCATGCCCACACCAACAAAAAAAAAACAGAGTGATCTTTGGATTGGCCTTAACCCCCCACTTTACCCAGACCACGTGCTGTTTCCCGTGCTGTCAGTCATGAATATATAACGAATCCATAATGAAACCAGAGTGTGTTGTTGTGTGTTAATAACATTAAGACTACGTTACCCAGCAGGCAATGTGAGGGTGGGGGAGTTGAAGAATGCCTTCCGTGGCTACACAAGGATATTGGTAGCTGTAGTATCTGATTATTAAAAGAAGTTCAACCTACGCCCCGGGTTGTCATTAAACAAGGAACAAACATAACATGGTGTCAGATTGGTAGTCGCTATGACGAGACAGAGAAAAGAAAGCACTAACTCTGAAAATGTATGCAAACATTCTACAAGTCAATAGACGTGAGTAGTCGAAGACGCTAGCTAGCAAAAACGTGACAGCAGAGAGAACGAGATGCATTGGAATCTGTTGCCGAGCAACCTACCGAAGTAAGAGAAATTGAATCTGTACCTGTTCCCCGAGTGTTTCCTGTCATGGATAGGCTTAGTCCTCCTACTCCTATGCAGTTAAAAGGCAATCTAACTGACAATTGGAAATGTTTCAAGCAGAGATTCCATGTCTACCAGCAGCCAGTAGAGCAGGGGGAGATGACTAATTGAAAGCTTCCATTGTTCTGTATGTTATTGGAGAGAATGCATTGGACATGCAGTGCACTCACAGTATGCAGACCCCTTGACTTTTTTCCACATTGTTATGTTACAGCCTTATTCTAAAATGGATGTAAAAAAAAATTACATATCTACACACAAATACCCCATAATGACAAAGTGAAAACAGGTTTTTAGAACTGTTTGTAAATGTATAAAAAAATTAAACATTAAACTGAAAAATGCACATTTACATAATTATTCAGACCCTTTACTCAGTACTTTGTTGAAGTACCTTTGAGAGCGATTACAGCCTAGAGTATTCTTGGGTATGACGCTACAAGCTTGGCACACCTGTATTTGGGGAGTTTCTCAAGCTCTGTCGGGTTGGATGGGGCCTGTTGCTGCACAGCTATTGTCAGGTTTCTCCAGAGATATTAGATCAGGTTCAAGTCCGGGCTCTGGCTGGGCCACTCAAGGACATTCAGAGACTTGTCTTGACTCCTGCGTTGTCTTGGCTGTGTTCTTAGGATACTACTACGAAAAAAAAAACATTCACCGGAGCAGCTGGATGGAATTTAGCTAATGATAACAATTAGGTAGGTAGCTGATAGTATGATGGATATTAGAAAGTGGCTTCGACAGGGCACAACGGCAGCATCGGATCAAAGCGGAGGGGTTAAGCCTGCCACAGAGGCCAAAGGCAAGGCCGCTGGGCCGACGCTAATCACTGAGGCCAAGGCCAGCAGCAAAGGCACCTGAGCAACCGTCTTGCAGCCTGGTGACATAGGAGGTAACCAACCCGAGGAGGGGCCTGCAGCTGCCAAGACCGAACCTAGCAGCAGTACCGACAGTATATTACAAGCACCGACGCCTCCGTTAGTGCCTGGCGACCTCGGTGATGAGGTGCCAGCGCAGGTTTGTCTGGGGAAATACCCAACCCGCCTGTACTGTGGGAGAAAACGGACGCGTGGTTCAAAGGCAGAGGGTGACTGGAATATTCCTGCAAGGCAGATATAGTTTGATGAGTTATGGGAGAAATTCAAGCACACTTGGACACCCCCACTCCAAGCAAACGGCAAAGAGTAGTGAGTAGTAATCTGAAAGAATATGTGGTGGAAACAACAATGGGCCAGCTAGAAGAGGACAATGAGAGGGAGTGGAACAGACTGTTTTTCAGCACTCTGGATGCTGTACTGGGAGAAATGTCAGCAAGATTTAATGAACGAAACAGCCAACTCGTTGAGGCCCTGTGTGCCTTGCACCCAGAGAATGAAACATTTATGGATGTGGAAAAAGTGAAACCACTGCTGGACTTAATCTCAGGAGATTTTGTGGAAGCTGAGTTTACTGTCTCACGCCAGTTTCTACAGACTGAAATCGCCCGATCTGGAGACGCAGAGCATTTTGGAGAGATACTCCGGGCCTCTAACAGCAAAGTCTACTGTGATGATGAGACCCCCTTTGCTATGAAATCCCTAAATAAGATCTGGTGCACCCAATTACCTTCAGAAGTCACATAATTAGTTAAATAAAGTCCACCTGTGTGCAATCTAAGTGTCACATGATCTCAGTATATATACACCTGTTCTGAAAGGCCCCAGAGTCTGCAACACCACTAAGCAAGGAGCACCACCAAGCAAGCGGCACAATGAAGACCAAGGAGCTCAGTTGCACAGGAGGAAAGCGCAGCTGATTCAACTGGCATTTGATCAATGGTTGAGTAACGATGTAGCTATAGTGTTGCCCCGTGTAGCTCAATTGGTAGGGCATGGAGCTTGCAACGCCAGTGATGTGGGTTCGATTCCCACGGGGGGCAGTATGAAAAATGCATGCACTCACTAACTGTAAGTCGCTCTGGATAAGAGCATCTACTAAATGACTAAAACATTTTTTTAATAAACTCGTAGCTATGGAATAGTAATTTTCTGTTATCATATGCAGCGTAGTATGGCACTCTAGTGGGAAGACAGCTTGGTACCGTTAAGTCGTTGGTAGTGCGTTGTAAATTGTTTGCTTTCCGCGATTGGAAATGCATTTTATTGGGATGAGGAAGTGTTATTACGGTAATTAGCAACTGTTTTGCATTGGATTGTTGGGTATTGTGCATGTAGCTGTGTAGCGTTGTCATGACTTGCTATTTATGAATTGTCCATGTTTGTAAAGCGGTGCAGTAGCCTGTATTCTTGCTGCAAGACAGCCGTGCGTGGCTGCAAATACATTGTGTGTAAATGTACTATCGATTATTATCCATCCTGTGTTATCAGCAAGCGAAAATAGTTGTGCCCCCTTAGTCATTTCTGATGCCCCTTGCCGAGTTCATCCTGCCGCCGGGCCTGGCTACGAGTAACCAGCTAAACTACACAAATGATTTTCCAAAAGTCAAGGACCATTAAATGCGCGCAGTGTAAAAGCATGAAGCAGGCTACAAAGACCGGTTATAAAAATTATTAAATTATTCTAAACTCACCTGTTTCATTGTAGAAACGTGTGTTTATGGTCGATTGCAGAGTTCAGGCGAAGTTAACTAGATGTGTATCTCTAGTCTATGGACCTTTTAGATCAGGGAGGTAGAGGACCGAGACGTTATATTTCAACATGACAAGACAAAATGGAGAATAGAGAACACGTGACTCCACCTTCACTTCTGTTCGACTGAAAAATTCCGCCAACATACAAATAATACTCCAGCAGTAGTCTGCTTAGCTCATTTTCAAAAGTTACCGTCCGATATCATTTTAACATTCCTCCTTT
>NW_028160899.1:0-50000 GCF_964263955.1 Coregonus lavaretus
TCACTGGTTGCCCTTTTCTTGTGGCAACAGGTCACAAATCATGCTGCTGTGATTGCACACTGTGGTATTTCACCCAGTAGATAAGGGAGTTTATCAAAATTGGGTTTGTTTTCGAATTCTTTGTGGATCTCTGTAATCTGAGGGAAATATGTGTCTCTAATATGGTCATACATTTGGCATTAGGAAGATTAGGAAGTGCAGCTCAGTTTCCACATCATCTCTCTGTCTCTCTACCTCCCTCTATGTCTCTCTCTCTTTCTCTTTCTCTCTGTCTCTCTCTCCTCTCTCTCTCTCTCTCTCTCTCTCTCTCTCTCTCTCTCTCTCTCTGCCTCTCTCTCTCAATTTCAATTCAATTCAAGGGCTTTATTGGCATGGGAAACATATGTTTACATCTCTCTCTGTCTCTCTCTCCCTCTCTGTCTCTCCCTCTGTCTCTCTCTCTCTCTGTCTCTCTCTCTCTCAATTCAATTTCAATTCAATTCAATTTCAATTTAAGGTCTTTATTGGCATGGGAAACATATGTTTACATTGCCAAAGCAAGTGAACTAGATAATAAACAAAAGTGAAATAAACAATACAAATTAACAGTAAACATTACACTCACAAAAGTTCCAAAATAATAAAGACATTTCAAATGTCATATTATGTCTATATACAGTGTTATAATGATGTGCAAATAGTTAAAGTACAAATGGGAAAATAAATAAACAAATATGGGTTGTATTTAAAATGGTGTTTGTTCTTCACTGGTTGCCCTTTTCTTGTGGCAACAGGTCTTGCTGCTGTGATGGCACACTGTGGTATATCACCCAATAGATATGGGAGTTTATCAAAATTGGGTTTGTTTTTTCGAATTCTTTGTGGGTCTGTGTAATCTGAGGGAAATATGTGTCTCTAATATGGTCATACATTTGGCATGAGGTTAGGAAGTGCAGCTCAGTTTCCACCTCATTTTGTGGGCAGTGTGCACATAGCTTGTCTCTCTTGAGAGCCAGGTCTGCCTACGGTGGCCTTTCTCAATAGCAAGGCTATGCTCACTGAGTCTGTATATAGTCAAATCTTTCCTTAAATTTGGTGTCAGTCACAGTGGTCAGGTATTCTGCCACTGTGTACTCTCTGTTTAGGGGCCAAATAGCATTATAGTTTGCTCTGTTTTGTTGTTGATTCTTTCCAATGTGTCAAGTAATTATCTTTTGTTTTCTCATGATTTGGTTGGGTCTAATTGTGTTGTTGTCCTGTGGCTCTGTGGGGTCTGTTTGTGTTTGTGAACAGAGCCCCAGGACCAGCTTGCTTAGAGGACTCTTCTCCAGGTTCATCTCTCTGTAGGTGATGGCTTTGTTATGGAAGGTTTGGGAATCGCTTCCTTTTAGGTGGTTGTAGAATTTAACGGCTCTTTTCTAAATTTTGATAATTAGCGGGTATCGGCCTAATTTTTCTCTGCATGCATTATTTGGTGTTTTACGTTGTACACTGAGGATATTTTTGCATAATTCTGCATGCAGAGTCTCAATTTGGTGTTTGTCCCATTTTGTGAATTCTTGGTTGGTGAGCGGACCCCAGACCTCACAACCATAAAGGGCAAAGGGTTCTATAACAGATTCAAGTATTTTTAGCCAGATCCTAATTGGGATGTCGAATTTTATGTTCCTTTTGATGGCATAGAAGGCCCTTCTTGCCTTATCTCTCAGATCGTTCACAGCTTTGTGGAAGTTACCTGTGGTGCTGATGTTTAGGCCGAGGTATGTATAGTTTTTTGTTTGCTCTAGGGCGACAGTGACTAGATGGAATTTGTATTTGTGGTCCTGGCAACTGGACCTTTTTTGGAACACCATTATTTTTGTCTTACTGAGATGTACTGTCAGGGCCAAGTGTCTCTCTCTCCCTCTGTCTCTCTTACTCTGTCTGTCTGTCTGTCTGTCTGTCTGTCTGTCTGTCTGTCTGTCTGTCTGTCTGTCTGTCTGTCTGTCTGTCTGTCTGTCTGTGTCTCTCTCTCTCTCTCTCCCTCTCTCCCTCTCTGTCTCTCTGTCTCTGTCTCTTCCTCTCTTCCTCTCTTCCTCCTCTCTCTCTCTCTCTCTCTCTCTCTCTCTCTCTCTCTCTCTCTCTCTCTCTCTCTCTCTCTCTCTCTCTCTCTCTCTGTATCTCCCTCTCTCTCTGTATCTCCCTCTCTCTCCCTATCTCTCTCTCTCTCTGTCTCTCCGCTCTGTCTCTCTCTCTCTCCCTCTCTCCCTCTCTGTCTGTCTATCTGTCTGTCTGTCTGTCTGTCTGTCTGTCTGTCTGTCTGTCTGTCTGTCTGTCTGTCTGTCTGTCTGTCTGTCTGTCTGTCTGTCTGTCTGTCTGTCTGTCTGTCTGTCTGTGTGTCTCTCTCTCTCTCTCCCTCTCTCCCTCTCTGTCTCTCTGTCTCTGTCTCTCTCTCTATCTCCCTCTCTGTCTCTGTCTCTGTCTCTGTCTCTGTCTCTCTCTCTCTCTCTCTCTCTCTCTCTCTCTCTCTCTCTCTCTCTCTCTCTCTCTCTCTGTCTCTGTCTCTGTCTCTGTCTCTGTCCTCTCTTCCTCTCTCTCTCTCTCTCTCTCTCTCTCTCTCTCTCTCTCTCTCTCTCTCTCTCTCTCTCTCTCTCGTCTGTCTTCTTCTGTCTGTCTGTCTGTCTGTCTGTCTGTCTGTCTGTCTGTCTGTCTGTCTGTCTGTCTGTCTGTCTGTCTGTCTGTCTGTCTGTCTGTCTGTCTGTCTGTCTGTCTGTCTGTCTGTCTGTGTCTCTCTCTCTCTCTCTCCCTCTCTCCCTCTCTGTCTCTCTGTCTCTGTCTCCCTCTCGGTCTCTCTCGGTCTCTCTCTCTCTCTCTCTCTCTCTCTCTCTCTCTCTCGCGCGCTCTCTCTCGCGCTCTCCCTCTCTCTTTCTCTGTCTCTCTCGCCCTCTCTGTCTCTCTCTCTCTTTCTCAAAGGGCTTTATTGGCATGGGAAAAATATGTTTACATTGCCAAAGGAAGTGAAATATATCATAAACAAAAGCGAAAAAAACGATAAAAAAATAAATACTGTCACACCCTGGCTCTGGGGACTCTATATGTTGAGCCAGGGTGTGTAGATTTTATGTGTTGTTGTTCTATGTTCACAGTCTAGTATGGTATTTCTATGTTGGCCAGAGTGGTTCCCAATCAGAGGCAACGAGTGTCAGCTGTGGCTGGTTGTCTCTGATTGGGAGCCATATTTAGACAGGCTGTGTTCCCACAGGTGTTGTGGGATCTTGTTCCTTTTGGGTTGTTCCGTGTTGGTTGTGTTTAACTTAGGACGTCACGTTATCGTTTATTGTTTTGTTCGTGTTATCACTTTTGATAATAAAGTATGTTCGCTCATCACGCTGCGCCTTGGTCCATTCCGTTCAACGATCGTGACAGAAGATCCCACCATACCAGGACCAAGCAGCCTGGACGTGGGAGCAGATAATGGACGGGCAGGGGTCCTGGACCTGGGAGGAAATCCAGGCCGGGATGGATCGCCGTCCATGGAAGGAGACGGTAGAGGCGCGACGGAGAGAGGAGCAACGGCGTCAACAGTGTCGTCGTCGGATGGACGAGAGGCAACCCCCAAAATTTTTTAGGGGGGGGCACACGGCATGGGCGACGGGGCAGCAGGAGGCAGCTACAGGGCGTAGTAGGAGGTTAGGTGAGGAGGCCACCAGGTTAAGGGGGCTATTGGTGCAGAGGGAGCAGGAGTTAGTGGTGCAGAGGGTGGAGCTACTGGAGGCGATAAGGGAGAAGGTGAGAATAGAGGCACGGCGAGAGGAACTGTGTAGGCAGCTGAGGGAGCGGAGGGTTATGACGAAACCCAGTCCTGCTCCCCGCACTAAGTTGATGGTGCGCGTCGCCAGCCCGGCCCGGCCTGTTCCTGCCCCTCGCACCAAGCCTACGGTGCGCATCGCCAGCCCGGCCCGGCCTGTTCCTGCTCCCCGCACCAAGCCAATGGTGCGCGTCGCCAGCCCGGCCCGGCCTGTTCCTGCCCCTCGCACCAAGCCTACGGTGTGCGTCGCCAGCCCGGTACAGCCCGTTCCTGCTCCACGCACCAAGCCAGGGGTGCGCATCGTCAGCCCGGTAGGGCCCGTTCCTGCTCCACGCACCAAGCCAGGGGTGCGAGTCGTCAGCCCGGTACGGCCCGTTCCTGCTCCACGCACCAAGCCAGGGGTGCGCATCGTCAGCCCGGTACGGCCCGTTCCTGCTCCACGCACCAAGCCAGGGGTGCGCATCGTCAGCCCGGTAGGGCCCGTTCCTGCTCCACGCACCAAGCCAGGGGTGCGAGTCGTCAGCCCGGTACGGCCCGTTCCTGCTCCACGCACCAAGCCAGGGGTGCGCATCGTCAGCCCGGTACGGCCCGTTCCTGCTCCACGCACCAAGCCAGGGGTGCGCATCGTCAGCCCGGTCCGGCCCGTTGCTGCTCCACGCACCAAGCCAGGGGTGCGCATCGTCAGCCCGGTCCGGCCCGTTCCTGCTCCACGCACCAAGCCAAGGGTGCGCATCGTCGGCCCGGTCCGGCCCGTTGCTGCTCCACGCACCAAGCCAGGGGTGCGCATCGTAATAATAATAATAATAATAATAATAAATAATATGCCATTTAGCAGACGCTTTTATCCAAAGCGACTTACAGTCATGCGTGCATACATTTTTGTGTATGGGTGGTCCCGGGGATTGAACCCACTACCTTGGCGTTACAAGCGCCGTGCTCTACCAGCTGAGCTACAGAGGACCACATCGTGAGCCCGGTCCGGCCCGTTCCTGCTCCACGCACCAAGCCAGGGGTGCGCGTCGTCAGTCCGGCACAACCCGTGCCTGGGTTACCGGTGCCTGGTCAGGTACCGGTCAGCTGCTCCACACCGGAGCTTAAGCAATCCGCTCCTACGATGTCCAGTCCAGCTCCAGCCAGCGGGGCCAGACCGGACCAGGGGCGCTACGGGGGGATTATTGGAGGGTGGTGGGCAAGCCCGGAGCCGGAACCGCCTCCGAGGAGGAATACCCACCCAGCCCTCCCCTGTTTGGTTTATGTTGAGGCGCGGTCGCAGTCCGCGCCTTTAGGGGGGGGTACTGTCACACCCTGGCTCTGGGGACTCTATATATTGAGCCAGGGTGTGTAGATTCCATGTGTTGTTGTTCTATGTTCACAGTCTAGTATGGTATTTCTATGTTGGCCAGAGTGGTTCCCAATCAGAGGCAACGAGTGTCAGCTGTGGCTGGTTGTCTCTGATTGGGAGCCATATTTAGACAGGCTGTGTTCCCACAGGTGTTGTGGGATCTTGTTCCTTTTGGTTTGTTCCGTGTTGGTTGTGTTTGACTTAGGACGTCATGTTATCGTTTATTGTTTTGTTCGTGTTATCACTTTTGATAATAAAGTATGTTCGCTCATCACGCTGCGCCTTGGTCCATTCCGTTCAACGATCGTGACAAATACGTTCCAAAGGTATAGATACATTTCAAATGTCAAATTATGGCTATATACAGTGTTGTAATGATGTGCAAATCTCTCTCTTGTGCTCTCTCTCTCCTGGCACCCTGTGACTGGTGGTCTCCCTCTGTCTCTTTCCCATGGGACAGAGCCATGGAATTCACCTGGACTATGCTAATAACCGTAGCACTATACCTTGCCAGGTTTTATTCTATTATGAGAATGTGATGTACAGAGCCTTCAGAAAATATTCACACCCCTTGACCTTCTCCACATTTTGTTGTGTTACAAGGTGGGATTCAAATGGATTAAATTGTAATTTGTTTTTCAACGATCTACACAAATACTTTGTAATATCAAAGTGGAAGAAAAATTTGAACATTTGTAGAAAATATATGAAAAATAAAACATTAACATATCTTGAGTATATTAGTATTCATCCCCTTGAATCAATATATATATATTAGAAACACCTTTGGCAGCGATTACAGCTGTGAGTCTCTAAGAGCTTTGCACACCTGGATTGTAAAATATTTGCACATATATATATTTTTTTAAATCTTCAAGCTCTGTCAAGTTGGTTGTTGATCATTACTAGACAACCATTTTCAAGTCTTGCCATAGATTTTCAAGCCGATTTAAGTTAAAACTGTAACGAGGCCACTCAGCAACATTCAATGTCGTTTGGTAAACAATTCCAGTCTATATTTGGCTTTGTCTTTTAAGTTATTGTCCTGCTGAAAGGTGAATTTGTCTCCCAGTGTCTGCTGGAAAGCAGACTGAACCAGGTTTTCCTCTAGGATTTTGCCTGTGCTTAGCTCTATTCCGTTTATTTTTATCCTAACAAAACTCCCTAGTCCTTGCCGATGACAAGCATACCCATAACATGTTGCATCCACGACCATGCTTGAAAATATTAAGCGTGGTACTCAGTGATGTGTTGTGTTGGATTTGCCCCAAACACAATGCTTTGTATTCAGGACAGGAAGTTAATTTATTAGCCACATTTTTCATAGTTTTACTTAAGTGCCTTTTTGCAAACAGGATGCATGTTTTGGAATATTTTTATTCTGTACAGGCTTCCTTATTTCACTGTTATTTAGTTAAGTATTGTGGAGTAACTACAATGTTGTTGATCCATCAGTTTTCTCCTATCACAGCCATTAAATTGAGCTAATTTCAGGTCTGCTGAGCTTGAATGCTTCACACTTGAATGTTGTGAAAATTCTGTGCAACTACTGGTGCGCGTTTACTGTGAACACTGAGGCTGTACCTGCTTTAAGTTACAGTTATAACAGCGGAAAGGTATGCTATTGTGGCTATTTGATCATAATGTAGGCCTATCAGAGTGGCCTACCATCAAAAACAATGGAGAAAATGCATCCCATAACATTGAGCTGTTCTATCATTCAGCCTACAGTAGCAGCCAATGTGTGGTGTTCAATGTAGACCTACATTCCATGAGACTTTTGAAAAAACATGTAGGGATTGACATTAACCTGTTTATCCACTGGAGGTGACTGACAATATTTTGTTTTTTGATGCAAGAAACCACTTTACAAAATAAAATTAATTATTATTCCCATACCATTATTACAGAGAATCAGACAAATTATGCTACCCTCTGCCTATTGGCTTCTTAGCGTATTCAAGCCTGTCTCAAAATACGACACTGCCCCTTTAAAACAGAAAGAAAGCTCTTTACCTGACTTGCTTTTCAAAGAAATGCACATGTTTTGTGCTCTTGCAGGAAGCAACATCTCCCCCATTGCTGACTAGAAATTAGCTATAACTGGGCTAATAACTCACTTACTAGCAAAGAATATGAACAAATGTGCACACATGGCTACATGCAGCTCTCACTTTGATCTCAAAACAAGTGCATCTACTCGTGACTACTCATGCTGTAAACACAGTCCAGTTCAAAGTGAATGGCACAGATCCATATACAGTTGAAGTCGGAAGTTTACATACACCTTAGCCAAATACATTTAAACTCAGTTTTTCACAATTCCTGACATTTAATCCTAGTAAACATTCCCTGTCTTAGGTCAGTTAGGATCACCACGTTATTTTAAGAATGTGAAATGTAGAGAGAATAATTTAGTTCAGCTTTCATTTATTTCATCACATTCCCAGTGGGTCAGAAGTTTACATACACTCAATTAGTATTTGGCAGCATTGCCTTTAAATTGTTTAACTTGGGTCAAACGTTTCGGGTAGCCTTCCACAAGCTTCCCACAATAAGTTGGGTGAATTTTGGCCCATTCCTCATGACAGAGCTGTTGTAATTGAGTCAGGTTTGTAGGCCTCCTTGCTCGCACACGCTTTTTCAGTTCTGCCCACAAATGTTCTATAGGATTGAGGTCAGGGCTTTGTGATGGCCACTCCAATACCTTGACTTTGTTGTCCTTAAGCCATTTTGGCACAACTTTGGTAGTATGCTTGGGGTCATTGTCCATTTGGAAGACCCATTTGCGACCAAGCTTTAACTTCCTGACTGATGTCTTGAGATGTTGCTTCAATATATCCACATAATGTTCCTTCCTCATGATGCCATCTATTTTGTGAAGTGCACCAGTCCCTCCTGCAGCAAAGCACCCCACAGCATGATGCTGCCACCCCCATGCTTCACGGTTGGGATGGTGTTCTTCGGCTTGCAAGGCACCTCCTTTTTCCTCCAAACATAACATTTCATTACTTTTCAGTCATTTAGCAGACGCTCTTATCCAGAGCGACTTACAGTTAGTGAGTGCATGAATGAACCAGACTTGTGGAGGTCTACAATTTTTTTTCTGGCGTCTTGCCTGATTCCTTTTGATTTCCCATGATGTCAAGCAAAGAGGCATTGAGTTTGAAAGTAGGCCTTGAAATACATCCACAGGAACATCTCCAATTGACTCAAATGATATCAGAAGCTTCTAAAGCCATGACGTCATTTTCTGGAATTTTCCAAGCTGTTTAAAGGCACAGTCAACTTAGTGTATGTAAACTTCTGACCCACTGGAATTGTGATACAGTGAATTATAAGTGAAATTATCTCTCTGTAAACAATTGTTGGAAAAATGACTTGTGTCATGCACAAAGTAGATGTCCTAACCGACTTGCCAAAACTATAGTGTGTTAACAAGAAATGTGTGTAGTGGTTGAAAAACTAGTTTTAATGACTCCAACCTAAGTGTATGTAAACTTCCGACTTTAACTGTATGGCAATGGTCTATTTGCATATAGCGATACTGCAGCTCTGATTGGTTATGGCGCACCGGTCTGTGTAGAGTATGGGCCTGAGTCATACCTGTCAATGCAATAGAATCCTACTCCAATGCGCTCTGCGTACAAGACAATCTCTTGCTAGTTCGTTTTGTTTCGGTATGTTGCATTGAAAGTGGCTAATATTGCATTCACTCGATCACAATTCCCACAGTAGAGGAAAACTAGAACGTTGAGTGAAGTTCAGTCTCGTGCTTCTCTGCGTAGGCTGATATTTCTTCTGCGCAGCAGTCCCGGGGGAGCTGCTGGTGCCCGCGTGCAGCTTAGAGGGAACATTGTCTGTAACTGTTTTAAAGTCACCATTGGCCTCATGGTGAAATCCCTGAGCGGTTTCCTTCCTCTCCGGCAACTGAGTTAGGAAGGACACCTGTATCTTTTTAGTGACTGGGTGTATTGATACACCATCCAAAGTGTAAATACTAACTTCACCATGATCAAAGGGATATTCAATGTCTCCTTTTTTTGCCCATCTACAAATAGGTGCCCTTCTTTGCGATGCATTGGCAAACCTCCCTGGTCTTTGTGGTTGAATCTGTGTTTGAAATTCCCTGCTCGACTTACAGTGGGGAAAAAAGTATTTAGTCAGCCACCAATTGTGCAAGTTCTCCCACTTAAAAAGATGAGAGAGGCCTGTAATTTTCATCATAGGTACACTTCAACTATGACAGACAAAAGGAGATTTTTTTTCTCCAGAAAATCACATTGTAGGATTTTTAATGAATTTATTTGCAAATTATGGTGGAAAATAAGTATTTGGTCAATAACAAAAGTTTCTCAATACTTTGTTATATACCCTTTGTTGGCAATGACACAGGTCAAACATTTTCTGTAAGTCTTCACAAGGTTTTCACACACTGTTGCTGGTATTTTGTCCCATTCCTCCATGCAGATCTCCTCTAGAGCAGTGATGTTTTGGGGCTGTCGCTGGGCAACACGGACTTTCAACTCCCTCCAAAGATTTTCTATGGGGTTGAGATCTGGAGACTGGCTAGGCCACTCCAGGACCTTGAAATGCTTCTTACGAAGCCACTCCTTCGTTGCCCGGGCGGTGTGTTTGGGATCATTGTCATGCTGAAAGACCCAGCCACGTTTCATCTTCAATGCCCTTGCTGATGGAAGGAGGTTTTCCCTCAAAATCTCACGATACATGGCCCCATTCATTCTTTCCTTTACACGGATCAGTCGTCCTGGTCCCTTTAAAGAAAAACAGCCCCAAAGCATGATGTTTCCACCCCCATGCTTCACAGTAGGTATGGTGTTCTTTGGATGCAACTCAGCATTCTTTGTCCTCTAAACACGACGAGTTGAGTTTTTACCAAAAAGTTATATTTTGGTTTCATCTGACCATATGACATTCTCCCAATCCTATTTCTGGATCATCCAAATGCACTCTAGCAAACTTCAGACGGGCCTGGACATGTACTGGCTTAAGCAGGGGGACACGTCTGGCACTGCAGGATTTGAGTCCCTGGCTGCGTAGTGTGTTACTGATGGTAGGCTTTGTTACTTTGGTCCCAGCTCTCTGCAGGTCATTCACTAGGTCCCCCCGTGTGGTTCTGGGATTTTTGCTCACCGTTCTTATGATCATTTTGACCTCACGGGGTGAGATCTTGCGTGGAGCCCCAGATCGAGGGAGATTATCAGTGGTCTTGTATGTCTTCCATTTCCTAATAATTGCTCCCACAGTTGATTTCTTCAAACCAAGCTGCTTACCTATTGCAGATTCAGTCTTCCCAGCCTGGTGCAGGTCTACAATTTTGTTTCTGGTGTCCTTTGACAGCTCTTTGGTCTTGGCCATAGTGGAGTTTGGAGTGTGACTGTTTGAGGTTGTGGACAGGTGTCTTTTATACTGATAACAAGTATTTGTATGTGACCAAATACTTATTTTCCACCATAATTTGCAAATAAATTCATTAAAAATCCTACAATGTGATTTTCTGGATTTTTTTTCCTCAATTTGTCTGTCATAGTTGACGTGTACCTATGATGAAAATTACAGGCCTCTCTTTTAAGTGGGAGAACTTGCACAATTGGTGGCTGACTAAATACTTTTTTACCCCACTGTAGATAATTGCATGCGTGGGGTACAGAGAGGAGGTAGTCATTCAAAAATCATGTTAAACACTATTATTGAACACAGAGTGAGTCCATGCAACTTATTATGTGACTTGTTAAGCACATTTTTACTCCTGAACTTATTTAGGCCTTCCATAACAAAGGGGTTGAATACTTATTGACTCAAGACATTTCAGCTTTTCATTTTTTATTAATTAGTAAAAATGGGTAAAAACATAATTCCACTTTGACATTATGGGGTATTGTGTGTAGGCCAGTGACACAAAATCTCAATGTAATCCATTTTAAATTCAACAAAATGTGGACAAAGTCAAGGGGTGTGAATACTTCCTGAAGGCACTGTATGTGTACTTTGTGTAATGTATATGGGCTCCAGTATATTTTTGATCGTGTGGATTTCATGTCTTGCTGTGATAGTGCAGCTACGATGTCCAAGCCAAATTTCCCCTTAGGCATAAAGTTTGTCAAGCCTAACGCTTTGTTTTCTATCCATATGCCAGCCTGTATGGCTTTGTTTTGTCCTGCAATTATCCCATGTGTACGACCAGCCCAAGACGGACTCACCTAAAACCAAAACAGAGACAGAGAACAGTTCATATTTTGTAATTTTTGTATTTTTGTCTCATTTTCACAAAACAGGTACAGGGAAGGAAAAACCTGAGGTATTTTGCATCAAGCAGCCTAAGGTATCAGGATTTTATTTTCAAGATTGACCTAAATTCATCAATGTTCTTAGATACCTTGCTATTTACACAACATAATAACAATAATAATCATAATAATACATCAATACCAACAATTATAGCAATCGGGACAGCCTGCATCTTCTCTTAACATGTTTTTAAATAATTATAACAACACTGTTTAAAATTAAAGAGAGTAGAAGGAAAGCCTCAGAGAACTGAACACAGGAAATCCAGGTCTGACCTTACAGCAGCACAAAGGTATAGGTCAAAGGTCGCCATAGAGAAAAGCTAACCAAAGAAAAAAGAAAAATACACATATACATACATCATAAATAAATAGACAATCTCGCACCAGGAGAGCAATAGCATTCATTTATTCACCTCTGAATCACGTTCTAGTTTCATCCCTTCCGTTTTTGTTTTTTTTGTTTTTATCAAACCTTTGGAAAATAAGAGAGTGAGAGCGATAGATTGATAGAGAGAGAGAGGGAGGGAGCGACTTGCATTGTGCTGATGTGCAAGCAGTTGTGTACCCTGCGCCAGGCTTGGCTCACTGAAAGATCCCCTGAGAACAAACGAAAGGTGGCGGTGTATCTTTGTGTGTGACTATATGTGTCTGTGTGTTTATGTCTGTGTGTGTGTATGTGTGTGTGGAGGGGGTTTGTTTCAGCTATGGGCTTCTCTCATATCCCAACACTGTTTAGTTCTGTGTGTGTGTGTTTGGAAACTAGCCAACAGAGTGAGTTTAGCAGTGTGTTAGGTGGATGTCTCTAACATTGTCAACTGTGTGGATCTACTTGCATATACCGGTAGTTGTTGTCATGAGCCCTGGAGAAATCAACAGTCCTTCCTACAATAATTCTGCTCTTTAGAAGAGTACTGGGTTGAGTAAAGTTCTTCACTCTCGCTCACACACATTAACAGTCTCCCAGTAGATGCACTAACTGTAGGAGCCCACAATCACAATAAATAACATCTTAATTACACTCAACTGAAGTCATCTCAGTGAACATAAGACGTTGAAAATACTTATTTTTTAATGTATTTTCAACCAACAATACCTATTTCAACATCTTTTCAACCAAAAATACATGTTTTAAACGTCTTTTCAACCACAAATACATATTTCCAACGTCTTTTCAACCACAAATACATCTTTTCAACCACAAATATGTATTTTCAACATCTTTTCATTGTAAGTTCAACGTTTTCATGCTCATAGGGACGTAGCTTGAAACCTCTCAGATGACTGTTCTTCACCATACCACACACCTGGTGATGTCACCAGAGGGAAGAGCAGGGGTGGGCAAACATTCCGGCTCGAGGGCCACATCGGGATTTAGAAATTCAACTGAGGGTAGCACAGACGTTTTGGGGACCGATTTGTTTGACAAAATCAATTTGGGGGCCAGAAAAAGGGCAGTTATTTGAAAATATATAGGTCTATTATAATTTCTACAAACATTCTATCTAGTTTTAGATGTTCAAGTGTGGCCTGGAATATTTTTAAAACCCAAAATAATAATTTGCCCCCCCAGTTTTTTACGTTTTTTTTACTGAAACCTCCCGTGGGCCGGATTGAATGGGCTGTAATTTTCCAACCCCTGGGTTAGAGTGTGTTGGTACCCTCTTAGGAAGTGGATGGGATAACCCTTTTTTAAGAGTAACAGAAAAGTGCATTTCAATGTCAGATGAAACCCAAAATACATCACTCTCCCTCCAAATAAGGAACAGCACATATTGCTTGCCTGTAGTTGTGTGTGCATGAGTGTGTGTGGTTGTATGTGTTTCATAAATACCATACAACAAAAACTGAGATTAACGAAGGAAAAGGAAAAATCCACAAAACATTATATTATTTCTCATTACCAGAATGAACAGATCAAATAAATTAAAACCATAACTGAGATTTTTTTTGTTGATTAAAAGTCCATTAAAATCGCTATATATATTCATATAGTATCTATAGTATTTGTCTGTCTGTCGCCAGCCACCCTGGAGCATGCTCTGTAGAGGCTGGGGAGGGGTATTCATGGGGGATGTGGAGTGAGACATGCGAGTACTGAACTCCACTACAGGGAGGGCGTAACTTAGACCTAACCCCTTTCCTCCCCACCGCCCCAAACCTCAGTCATGTCACACTGTTAAACACTGGAATAGAGAAAGCAGACACATCTTTATGGGTCACTATGAGTCCTCTTAAACTGCAAAGTCTTCGTAAACCATGATGGGCTGACACGCCAACATGGAGGATCCATCACTGTTTTGATGCAGTACCACCGGTATAGTCTCTTAGGAGAGTCTGAATAGTCTCTCTCTGCATTGTGCTGTGGTGGTTTCTGGGGTACAGAGCTCTTTCTAAGTCTTTGTAATGAAGGGAGGGGCAGACTGAGCCCTGCTGGGGTTGTGGTTTTCTGGGGCTGAAGTCTTTGGGAGGAAAGCGCTTGGCTATGTCTCAAATGACACCCTATTACCAAAATAGCACTATACTTTTGGTGACTTTTGGTCAAAAGTAGTGCACTATATGGGTGATATGGTGTTGTTTGAGATTTCTCTAACTGACACCATACAGAGGAACTAGTTCAATGTCAGTGCCCCCCCCCCCCCATCCCATAGTTGTTCTCTTCAGAGCTTTGGTTGATAGTACTGTAAATGTAACCTAGTAAATCAACAGCCAGCTGAACCCCATGTCTAGTCTAGGATCACTAGCTAGATAAGAGACTCCCAGAATCTCTCTGGCATTTCTGTCTTCTCAGAGTTTGAGTCTTTAACACTGTCTGTGTGGGGAGCGTACATTTCCCCCCTCTGTCCTCCCTCCTCCCTCCTCCCTCAGGTCCGTTTTCCCTCCTCCCTGGGTGGGCCGGTTGTGGTCAGGAGTGCGGTTAGTCAGGACACCTCGATGATCTCCATGCTCCCAGAGAAGCTGGACTGCTTCCCCATCTTCCCTAGCTCCTCACGGGAACGCGTATCGGAGATGCCCTCCTCAAATTCCATCTGACAGCTGCGTCGCTTGAACTGCTTCTCGTTGCCGTTGGAGACCGTCCCGTTGGCGACGGTCATTGAGGAGTCCCTCTGCAATGGCACTGATGACGACGATGCTGTTTTGTCCCGCTGCACTTTCTCCCGTAGCCGCACCCCCTCGCTACACCCGAACGCCACGTACGCCGAACTGCTTCCGAATCGCACTTCCACCCCTCCTCCTCCGTCTCCACCTAGTTCCATCTCTCCTTCCCCTACCTCTTCAGCCCCAAAGTACCAGGGGGCGTCGGCGGTGGGTGTGACAGGAGTGACTGGGGTGGTGGCCTGGACTGTGTCTCTGTGTTTGGTCCACATTGTCCCGGACTCCATGGTGGGCAGGGAGAGACGCATGGAGCCCTTCAGGTTCTCCTCCAGGCTGGGGCTCTTGTGGACGGGCAGGGAGCGTCCCAGAGTCAGACTGAGGGACTGGGGATGTACCGGGGAACTGGCTGTGGACCCAGATCCAGGGCCGTGCTTGGCTTTCCTCCTGGGCCTGGACGATGATGGACCTCCAGAACGAACGCCCCCCTCACTGGGACCCCCGACGCCGAGACCTCCGATGCTGCCGCCGCACCCCGGGGAAGGGAAGGGCGACTCGGCCGAGCTGGGGCTGTCTGGGACGGGGGAGAACTGGGGGCAGACATCATTGACAGGGGGGCTGTCCAGCTTACACAGCTTGGGCACATCCTCAGAGTGTGTGGGCGCTGTCAGGCGTGAGCAGTGGGGGCTGCTGGGGGAGTAGACAGACTTGATGTCCAGGGAGAAGGAGCGCTTCAGCCGGTTGGTGTCCAGGATGCGCTCGGCCGACAGGTGGAGGCCGTTGAAGCCCTGCTGGAGAGAAGTCGGCGAGGGGAGCTTCGGTTCTGGTGGGGTCTGGGGCTCGTTGACTTCTGACCCTGAGCTGACCCAGTTGACCTCTGAGCCCTGGGATTGACCTTTGCCCTCTGAGGTCTTGTCATCTGACAGCGCCTGGAGGAGCCGCAGCCCCTTCTCAAACTCCAGCAGCTGGCCCAGGAAGTTGAAGTTGGGCGAAATCGAAGGCCGTCGGTCCTTCACAAACCTGGTCAAGGGGAAATAAGAGGGCAAAATGTTAGTTCCAGTTAGAGTTGGGGCTCCAGTTGCAAAGTAAAGCAATACAAATATTTAGTAAAGTTATTCTAAGCTACTTCCTGTGTAAACCTAATATTTATTGTTGGGTTGCTTGTAATTAAGTAGCAGGTTATCCCCCGAATGAACTGGTGTGAACTTCTAACTGCCACACAAAAGATGATCCTAGGCAATGTTCTCCAGAGAACACAACTAGTTCCTATTGTACACTAGTTCCTCTGGCAACTGGGGGGTTAAGATGAGTGTCTAGCGTTTCCTTAAACACTGAGTCACCTTTTTAAAGATGCTGCAACTTAAACTCAGCTGGCAGGGAGCGTTGGGGAGAGAGCGTACCTGTAGGCGTCATCCGATGACAGGCGCATTGTCTTCATGATGTATGCGATGGCGATGGTTGCTGAGCGTGAGATTCCAGCCAGGCAGTGCACGATGACTCTGCAGTTTGACACCTTGGCTTTGTCTGTGGGAGGGGGGAACAAACACGTGTGAACACACACAGCTGTACCCAAACCCAGGAACAGGATTGGATAGAACAGAGAATCTCCTGGGAGAATGGAACGCCCATCGAATAGGATTAGATAGAATATAGAGTCTCCTGGGAGAATAGACGGGTTAGCTGACAACGTCATGAAAACGATGCACGTGCTTCAAAGGGGCAGAAGGCTGTGGGTTGTTATGGTTCTGGATAGCCAGATAGCTAGCAACAATGACAAGAAACTGTCATGTGGTGAATCGTAAGTGGCTCGTTTCAGCTAGTTTGATCTTGTTCTTGATACCATGTCTTGTTTTGAGGTGTTTTGACTGATGTCATGTCTATGCTAATATGGCTCAAATTTGCTAGCTAGCTAACTAACAACTGTAACAATGTATTTGAGAAACAAGTGCTCATTGTGCAACTTTATTTCTGTTTTCAATAAACATTGGAGACTAAATATAGTTTACATGTTAGTAACAATCTAAGCCAACCCCGTCTGTTTTGACTCATAGTTCCGCACGCGTCGGCTTTGTTGCTAAACAACTAACCAGTCTATGGAACACCCATAGAAAACAAACCACCTCTTCCTATTCAGCACAGGGGGTCGTCGTCATGACGATTAACCTCGCTTTGGGAGTGTACCACTTGTGAAAACAAGGAGGGTGATACGGTGCTATACATTACGATATTGTGATATACTGAATATGAGGCCTGTTTCACTATGTTGTGTGACATACACTGCTCCTGCTCAGGTTACTATTACTAGTGCATATTCTGTAGCTCGGTTGGTAGAGCATAGCGCTTGCACCACCAGGGAAGTGTGTTCGATTCCCGGGACCACCCATATATAAAACCTTTAAGTATGCATGAGTTTAAGTCGTTTCGGATAAAAGCGTCTTCTAAATGGTATATATTATATTCTCTGCACATGTAAAGACACACACAATCATGACTTACCGATGAATTCATTGGTTTTCTCCAGCCAGGGCAGTAGTTTCTCACAGTAGTTGTCATTGACAGGGATCCGCATGAAGTGGCTCTCGCTGATGAAGTCAGGCTTGGGGCAGGTGTTACTGGCATTCAGCACATATGTGATTCCATTCTGAACCATCAGGTCCTACAGACAGACGTAGAGAGATGCAGACAGGGGACTGTTAGAAAAGGCAATAACAGAGAAAAATGCAACAAAGCTAATGGTTTATTGTACTTCCTTTCCTCTCACATTCCCTCTACTTCCCCTTGACTGCTACGGGCTCACCTTGTTGAGGACGTCTTTCTGTGATCCCAGGTAGAGGTGTGGTAGGATGCGTGTGGGGCCTACATTAGCTACTGGTAGGCAGGGCTGGGATATGCTCATAGGCAGAGCTGGCTTGCCCTCACAAAGCCCGGGGAAACAGGAGGAGAACGCAGCAAAGCCCCCTAAAGGAGGAAGAGAGAGAGACAGAGAGGAGGAAAGGTCAGTTATACTCTAAATAAATAACACGTCCCAACTCAGCAAACGTTTGGGAGCCACTGCTCATGGTTAAGTTGCACATACAGAACTCACAACTCCAACACAGAAACCTGCTTGATGTTACATTTTCCGTGTTATGCTGCATATGTTCTCTATAATACACAGTATCTCCCTGACTGTGCACTGAATCCTCTTACATTACAGACTTGTGTTTCAACAACATGGCCGAACCATTTCAAACTGTGTACATACATAACAGTTGGAGTTAGAATGTGGGTTAGTGTTTCTGCTCCCAGCTCAGTAGGAAATCGTTCTCTGCTGCTCTCTGGGAGACAGTTTGGCTGCTGGGCGGTGAGGAATGTGTGTCTTTAAGTGCAGACGGCTCCACTTTCAGCATGTGCGTGTGTTAAAGACTGTGTGTGTGTGTGTGTGTGGCTCTGTTTCCTGCATGAGCTCATGTCCTGTAGCAGAGCATTGCGTCAGGGCTGGGGAATGTGAGAGGACACAGGTGCAGGGCCAGCCCAGAGGCCCAGTAACGTGCCCCTGACAACCGCGCAGTACACGCACACGCGCGCATACACACAGCTTACACACACATGCACGCGCAGCTCACACACGACGTGCAGTACGCAAACATACACTAACCACAGGCGTTCATACAGCAGCACGCAAAACAACACAAAGACATAATACACATTTGCTCCCTTTCTAAGTCTGACTCACACACGTACAAACACACACTCACTCATCATTCCTCTGCATTACTCTGCATTACTCTGCATTACCATGGTTGTATAACTTCTGGCTGGAGGAAAGAGGGGAGGAAAGGGGGAGAGCGAATGACCTCGCCAAGCAAGGAAAGGAGGGAGGGAAGAGGGGGAAGAAGGAGTGCTTCAAGGAAACCCTGAGCCCCAGCAGAAGGATTAGAACCTAATCTAGGTTCAGCCCTGCCTGACCCTATCTGGGCTACTGCCACACACACACACACACACACCCACAGACACACACACACCCAAAGACACACACTCAAAGACATGACATCACCCTGCTAAACTAGCACACACAGCACAGGACATGACATGACATAGCCTAACAGTGTAACACACACCAGGCTACAACACAACACCCTTTAACTCCACACACACAAAGCTGTAAGTAAACACTTTGCTAGTAATATATAACTGGTCCTGTAACCTCAGTTTAACCTAGTGGATGTGAGTCTGAACGGCAGAGCTGAGCTGGGCTGAATATGGTTCATGGTGGAGTCTGCAAGAGCAGAGTGTATTCGGACCCACAGACAGATAGACAGAAAGACAGACAGACAGACAGACAGACAGACAAAAGACAGACAGACAGACAGAGGGCTATATCTGGTGCCTTTCCCTTTAAGACCAGAGAGCAGAGGAGGAGAGAGCAGAGGAGGAGAGAGGAGAGGAGGAGAGGAGGGCCTGCCTGTATCCAGCTATTAATGGTAACCGGCAGAAAGATGACATCACCTCTCCACATGCAGCAGACAGGAAGAGAAAGAGAGAAAGAGAGAAATAAATAAATGAAGAAAGAGAGCGAAAGAGAGAGACAGAAAGAGAGAGACAGAGAGAGAGAGACAGAGAGAGAGAGACAGAGAGAGAGAGACAGAAAGAGAGAGACAGAAAGAGAGAGACAGAAAGAGAGAGACAGAAAGAGAGAGACAGAGACAGAAAGAGAGCGAAAGAGAGAGACAGAGAGAGAGAGACAGAGAGAGAGAGACAGAGAGAGAGAGACAGAAAGAGAGAGACAGAAAGAGAGAGACAGACAGAGAGAGACAGAGAGAGAGAGACAGAGAGAGAGAGACAGAGAGAGAGAGACAGAAAGAGAGAGACAGAGAGAGAGAGACAGAAAGAGAGAGACAGAGAGAGAGAGACAGAAAGAGAGAGACAGAAAGAGAGAGACAGAGAGAGAGAGACAGAAAGAGAGAGACAGAGAGAGAGAGACAGAAAGAGAGAGACAGAGAGAGTGCGCTCTTGTTACTACTAAGGGAGTCCCTCTTTCCTCAATTAGCACACTTTGTTTCAGCAGGAGTCTATGATATAATAACTCCTGTAATGTTCCTCATTCAAAACCCTTCCTCCATATGTAAAGGTCTTCATTCACACACTGGATGGAAGGAAGGAAGGAAGGTTGTGTGTTGGCATGCTCTCTCCCTCTCTGACTGAGGAAGGAGTGTATTCCTGGACAACGCTACATAAACAGGACACATTTACATTTACGTCATTTAGCTGACGCTCTTATCCAGAGCGACTTACATTATTATTTTCATACTGGCCCCCCGTGGGAAACGAACCCACAACCCTGGCGTTGCAAACACCATGCTCTATCAACTGAGCTACCTCCCTGCCTGCCATTCCCTCCCCTACCCTGGACGACGCTGGGCCAATTGTGCGCCGCCCCATTGGTCTCCCGGTTGCGGCCGGCTACAGCAGAGCCTGGATTCGAACCAGGATCTCTAGTGGCACAGCTAGCACTGCGATGCAGTGCCTTAGACCACTGCGCCACTCGGGACACGACACACACGTCACTTAAGTTACATTTCCCTTTTCATTACAGGAGAGTTATTGAGAGGATAGGGTCAGCATGGGATATTCTGAGAAGCTCCAGCAGGTGTTCACCAGATAATGCTGCCTTTGTGCAAAACAATCTACCCCTTCTTCTCCTCAGGTACAGAGAGCAGAGATGAGAAGTCAGGATTGTGTGCCTGCATGGGTCTATTGAGGGCTATAACGTTTCAGTAACATTGGGTCAACACCCATCATCACACACACCACTGGGCTGTCCAAAGGTTTACAGTGGTCCTGTGCTGTGTTCTTAGTCACCACTGATAACACACAATCTCCCTGTCACCGTCGCTGGTCACCTGGCCTTCAGAGTTAACGTTGCTATGGCAACAAACACGGGATGATGTGGCCGACCATTGAGTCTGTTGTCCCCGGGGTGCTGTCACTATGGAAAAACCCACCAAGCACACACACATATACCGTGCCCTCATACACACTCACACTCAGAAAGTACCTGATGATGTGCCAGAGAGACATGCACTCACATCCCCCAAAAGCACCGGATGACACATCTCTCCATTTCAATCCAAACACACACACACACATCACTGAAAATACCCTGTGACATACTGAGGCCCAGCTGTCTGATGAGATGACATCAGAAAGTCAACTGTCTGTAAGCGCTGAGATCACCTTCAGTCTTATGACCAAACACAGTCAGAGATCTGCGTCCCAAATGGTACCCTATTACCTATGTAGTGCACTACTTTTGAACAGGGCCCATAGGATTCTGGTCAAAAGTAGTGCACTACATAGGGAATATGGTGCCATTTAGGATGTACCCCACAAACAAAAAGGATGGGCTAAAAACAACCCAATTTGGGTTATTTCGACCCAGCCAGTTAGGTTGCTTGAATACACCAACAAGTTGGGTTGTTGGGATTACCCAAACATGGGTTATTGTAACCATCATTTTACATTTTAGTCATTTATCAGATGCTCTTATCCAGAGCGACTTACAGTTAGTGAGTGCATACATTTTTTTTTCCATACTGGCCCCCTGTGGGAATCAAACCCACAACCCTGGCGTTGCAAATGCCATGCTCTACCACCTGAGCTACACAGGACCATCAGTTGGGTATTTTTTACTCTCATGCTTGGTTGACCTAGAAGCTGGGTCTTTTTTAACGTCATCCTTAGGTTATTTTCAGGAGGCGTGGCTTATTAGGGACTTGGCTTTCAGCTGGATGTTATTAGCCACCCATGAGAGTAATATTTTATATATTATATATATAAGGACATTTACTCTCATGGGTGGCCAATAACATCTCATTTTTTGAGCGGGGAATGGGAATGGGCGTCGCTTAACCCTGGCCCTAACCCTGATCCTAACCCTGGCCATAACCCTGATTCTAACCATGACCCTAACCCTGATCCTAACCATGACCCTAATCTTGATTCTAACCCTGGCCCTAACCATGATTCTAACCCTGATTCTAACCCTGGCCCTAACCCTGATTCTAACCCTGGCCCTAACCCTGATTCTAACCCTGGCCCTAACTATGATTCTAACCCTGGCCCTAACCATGATTCTAACCCTGATTCTAACCCTGGCCCTAACCCTGATTCTAACCCTGGCCCTAACTATGATTCTAACCCTGGCCCTAACCATGATTCTAACCCTGATTCTAACCCTGGCCCTAACCCTGATTCTAACCCTGGCCCTAACCCTGATTCTAACCCTGGCCCTAACCCTGATTCTAACCCTGGCCCTAACCCTGATTCTAACCCTGGCCCTAACCCTGATTCTAACCCTGACCCTGATCATGACACTTGAAAATGTATTATTGACGTTTGTCATGTTTTTCTCTCTCCTTTGTGTTTGATGCTACTACAGGCAAAGAAGATGATGGAGGGAGAGATCCTTGCACCACCTGGTGGTTGGAGCATTGTGATGCGGCTTTCTAATGGACTGGGCTCCAGGCTGTGTTGTTGGGGGAAGGGAAGGGGCATCGCCTAACCCAATCACTAATCCTTACCTCTGGCAGGCAGCCAGAGGGGGAAAATGCAGTGTTGTCCGGGGGTCACACACCTGAGCGCAATCAATTTTTTACTTTGAAAACCAGAGTATTTGTTGTGATATGTGCGTGTTCAAATGTGGCCTTGTCAAACAGCTCCTTCTTGATCCTCTGTGTAGGGTTGGGCATAAATGGGTACATTGCGCCAACATCTTGCACAGTTTGGTCCATCCTGCTCGGCCAAGCCGGTGCAGAGATACATCCTGGATGGCCACCCAAGAGCCCCTCCCGACCAGTGGCTGTGGTGTGTCCGGGACTACAGTCGGAGACCACTGCCACTAGAGACCAATGCAAGGAAGCCCCCCCTCAGTATCCTGTGCCTGCCAGCAGGGGAGGTCTTGCCAAGAACACTGGCGCTGTACAGGGGGAGTCAGAACCCCTTTTCAATACGCGACTCCACCAAGCTCTGGCTCTGGCTCACCCCCCCAACGACATTGAAGCCCTGCAGACCTCCACAGACTTGCTGGTTTGGACATGCACGTGCCGACATTTGTTGACACCGCTTATTTATAATGTGTAAATGTACATTAGTCTGTTAATAAGTCAATAAAAAAATTCCTTAAAGAAAAAAATCTAATTATTGATATACCTTATTGCTTAATTGTATCCCAACAAGTGGATTTTCATGAGTTTTTAGGAAACTCATACATTTCTGTAAGCGTCATTGAGGCTACAGAAATGTTAATCTTTAACCTTAACATGTGATAACTATGCAACAGAACAGGAATAACATTTAATCTCATGGGGTGGCTAAAAAAAACTATCTGAATGCCACACCCCTACTAAACTACGACTCCAGTCTTCTGATCTGACCCGCTGGGTCGTATCTCAACAACCCAGCAACGATAGATGGATTAGCTGACAACGTCACGAAAACGTGCACGCTTCAATGGGGCAGAAGTCAGTGTGTTGTTGTGATTCTGGATGGCCAGATAGCTAGCAACAATGACAAGCTGCTGCCATGTGGGGAATCATAGGTGGCTCGTTTAAGCACGTTTCATCTTGTTCTTGATACCATGTCTTGTTTTGAGGTCTTTTGACTGATGTCATGTCAATGCTAATATGGCTCAAATTTGCTAGCTAGCTAACCAACAACTGTAACAATGTACAGTGAGGGAAAAAAGTATTTGATCCCCTGCTGATTTTGTATGTTTGCCCACTGACAAAGAAATGATCAGTCTATAATTTTAATGGTAGGTTTATTTGAACAGTGAGAGACAGAATAACAACAAAAAAATCCAGAAAAACACATGTCAAAATTGTTATAAATTGATTTGCATTTTAATGAGGGAAATAAGTATTTGACCCCTCTGCAAAACATGACTAAGTACTTGGTGGCAAAACCCTTGTTGGCAATCACAGAGGTCAGACGTTTCTTGTAGTTGGCCACCAGGTTTGCACACATCTCAGGAGGGATTTTGTCCCACTCCTCTTTGCAGATCTCCAAATTAATGTTTTGAGGCTGACGTTTGGCAACTCGAACCTTCAGCTCCCTCCACAGATTTTCTATGGGATTAAGGTCTGGAAACTGGCTAGGCCACTCCAGGAACTTAATGTGCTTCTTCTTGAGCCACTCCTTTGTTGCCTTGGCCGTGTGTTTTGGGTCATTGTCATGCTGGAATACCCATCCACGACCCATTTTCAATGGTTCTCACCCAAGATTTGACGATACATGGCCCCGTCCATCGTCCCTTTGATGCGGTGTAGTTGTCCTGTCCCCTTAGCAGAAAAACACTCCCAAAGCTTAATGTTTCCACCTCCATGTTTGACGGTGGGGATGGTGTTCTTGGGGTCATAGGCAGCATTCCTTCTCCTCCAAACATGGCGAGTTGAGTTGATGCCAAAGAGCTCCATTTTGGTCTCATCTGACCACAACACTTTTACCCAGTTCTCCTCTGAATCATTCAGATGTTCATTGGCAAACTTCAGACGGGCATGTATATGTGCTTTCTTGAGCAGAGGGACCTTGCGGGCACTGCAGGATTTCAGTCCTTCACGGCGTTTTGTGTTACCAATTGTTTTCTTGGTGACTATGGTCCCAGCTGCCTTGAGATCATTGACAAGATCCTCCCGTGTAGTTCTGGGCTGATTCCTCACCGTTCTCATGATCATTGCAACTCCACGAGGTGAGCTCTTGCATGGAGCCCCAGGCCGAGGGAGATTGACAGTTATTTTGTGTTTCTTCCATTTGCGAATAATCGCACCAACTGTTGTCACCTTCTCACCAAGCTGCTTGGCGATGTTCTTGTAGCCCATTCCAGCCTTGTGTAGGTCTACAATCTTGTCCCTGACATCCTTGGAGAGCTCTTTGGTCTTGGCCATGGTGGAGAGTTTGGAATCTGATTGATTGATTGCTTCTGTGGACAGCTGTCTTTTATACAAGTAACAAACTGAGATTAGGAGCACTCCCTTTAAGAGTGTGCTCCTAATCTCAGCTCGTTACCTGTATAAAAAGACACCTGGGAGCCAGAAATCTTTCTGATTGAGAGGGGGTCAAATACTTATTTCCCTCATTAAAATGCTAATCAATTTATAACATTTTTGACATGCGTTTTTCTGGATTTTTTTGTTGTTATTCTGTCTCTCACTGTTCAAATAAACCTACCATTAAAATGATAGACTGATCATTTCTTTGTCAGTGGGCAAATGTACAAAATCAGCAGGGGATCAAATACTTTTTTTTTCCTTCACTGTATGTGAGAGACAACAAGTGCTCATTGTGCAAATGTATTTATGTTTTCAATAAACATTGGAGACTAAATATAGCTTGCATGTGGTCAATAATCTAAGCCAACCCCGTCTGTTTTGCCCCCTAGTTGCGCACACTCTGGTTTTGTTGCTAAACAACCAACCTGTCTATAGCCCAGCACCCAGTATCAATAACCCAGTAGTTTTTAAAGAAAACAACCCAACTAAGTGACCCAATGCCTGCAGTTGGGTCAACCAAGTGCAGCTCAAACTGAAAAAAGCCTGTTCTGTTTCAAAACAACTGTTCTAGGACCATTTGCCCATTCCCCACAGTCTCACCATCACCATTATGAACTGAATAGCCAAACTGACCCTGGCTGTTGAGTAGCCATCCACCTTTCAGTCTATGCATGGTAGCCAACTCACTGGAAAGAGGGTGTCATAATGGGCCCACCAGCCAGCGCGGACTTCCTATTTCCCCTTCCCACATCCCATCTCCACTGTCCCAACACTCCGCTGCTTATATAATGCATTTTTTTCTCTCCTCATTTACTGAATTCTCTCTCTCTCTCTCTCTCTCCATAGGGCACTCAAGTAGGGTAATGAACACACATCACTCAATGGGGAGAAGTAGGGTAATGTACACAAATCACTCAATGGGGAGAAGTAGGGTAATGTACACAAATCACTCAATGGGGAGAAGTAGAGTAATGTACACAAATCACTCAATGGGGAGAAGTATGGTAATGTACACAAATTACTCAATGGGGAGAAGTAGGGTAATGTACACAAATCACTCAATGGGGAGAAGTATGGTAATGTACACAAATCACTCAATGGGGAGAAGTAGGGTAATGTACACAAATCACTCAATGGGGAGAAGTAGGGTAATGTACACAAATCACTCAATGGGGAGAAGTAGGGTAATGTACACAAATCACTCAATGGGGAGAAGTAGGGTAATGTACACAAATCAATACAATCTAAAGATGCTCCACATATGAATGAATTTCATAGAGAAATACATGTTTATAAGTGTATATCAACATATATCGATGTACTGTAGAAAGAGATGGAAAGCTTGTAGCAAGTTCATGGGGACAAAGGATAACTTTTCAACACAGAAAACACATGGCTTGTGTGTTGCCATAATTTGGAAAGCAGCACAAATGCCTTTTCACCAACACAAATCACATCCTCCGTTACTACAAACAGTCTGTCTTCTGGTGAATTGGTGAGTTATGATATGATGTCTGTTTGTATGGCCTGAAATCACTGAGCTATTGACTGAACAGAGAGGGAGAAAGAGAGAGAGAGCCTCTCTGTTACATTACGCTATTGGTACTATTGACTGGCCCTCAATCCCAGACCCCTCTCTGTGTGTTTGTGTGTGTGTGTGTTTGTGTTTGTGTGTTTGTGTGTGTGTGTGTGAAAGGCTTTCAGCTGCATTATGCCTTAATGGAGGGGAACACACACATGCAACGCACACACACACACGCACACACACACACACACACTCCCCCTCCCTTCTCCATCCTGGGGGCATTGATTTGCCTGAATGACTGCCCTCCCTCCATCCCTCTCTTCTATCGTTCATATGGGAGAGACATGACACCATCCTCTGTGCCCCTCCAGCTGTCCCCTGTGCTCTGTAGGGGACATTAGCATTTCAATGTGTCTCCCCCACCGCTATGACATCATTGCACACATGCCCCACTCCACTCTGCTCCACAAAGAGTCTGCTACAGCAGCAGGGGGCCTGAGGATAGCCACTAGATCAGCATGTCACAAAGAACAACACAATTGCAATATAGAGGCTTGAAAGGCAACCAGTATCTGTTTGTGCTATGCTTATGTTATGGTAGCTTTAGCATGTGGCTAACAGAGATCTACATTTACATTTACGTCATTTAGCAGACACTCTTATCCAGAGCGACTTACAGTTAGTGCATACATTATTATTTTCATACTGGCCCCCCGTGGGAAACGAACCCACAACCCTGGCGTTGCAAACGCCATGCTCTATCAACTGAGCTACCTCCCTGCCTGCCATTCCCTCCCCTACCCTGGACGACGCTGGGCCAATTGTGCGCCGCCCCATTGGTCTCCCGGCTGCGGCCGGCTACAGCAGAGCCTGGATTCGAACCAGGACCACTGCGCCTTAGACCACTGCGCCACTCGGGAGGATATGTCAGTATGGTAGCGTTAGCATGTGGCTAACAGAGATCCATATGTTATTATGGTAGCGTTAGCATGTGAATAACAGATATTTTTTAGTTGAGTTGAGTTTTATTTCAGTATACATGGCAGCTAAAAACTGAATTGTGTAAGTAGTGAGGCTGGTCTGTAGCCGCTAGGCAGCTAACCTCCTGATCTAATCTAAAAATAACCACTATGACACTAACAACACCTCTATTCTCAACAGATGACGACAAACGTGTGATTTTGTCTCTCTCTGGGCTAATCTGCCTTGAAGCTGTGGTGTGAACACACGCATACGAGCACGCAAAGTGCAGTGTGAACAGGACCAGGTGTTGGGCTAACTGCACTGAACCAGCTCACTGCACTGAAACACATGCATACCATACTCTGATGCAGTATACGCACTCTACAGCACATCTATACACATTGGCCAGTGTTACCTAGTGTTGATTTTCAAGTGTAATATTTATAGTGTTGTTTCAGGAGTTAAATTAGCTCTCTAAGAGTGAAACACTCAGTGGTGTAAAAGAACCCCAGTATTGGTGTTAATAACCAGCGCTGAGTGTGAGCGTGTGATTGTGTCACTTTTACTCTGTGGAGTGTTAAACCTTCCCATCAAAACCACGCCCATCATTATCATATTTCCCAGCATGCTCTACTGCAGCTAGACTTTTTAGGATTGTTTTTAATATCTGGGTTTTTGTATGTTCATTGTTTGACTGATTAATCTTATTCTACACAAAGATAAATAACATACATTTTTCTAAACTAATCCAATCAGTTAGTTAGATTTATTGCACCCATTACTGAAATTGTTTTTCCAGTTTAAATGGTTTAGGTAGTCTCCATCATTATTTTCCCTAATCCTGACAGTCATTTTGGATGCAGGTGAACACAAATTCCAACTGTTGGATATCCTAACTCTGACTGGATTCCAATAGGAACCACACATCACTTTGCAAGCCAGCATAATGTGACTTGAAGGCCTGATGGTGACCCGTAAACCAGTAGGTTCTTAACATCACTGTGTTACGGTTAAACTTGGCCATCAAAGTAAGGCCTTAAGATATATTTAAGGTATTGTTATAAACAGTTGAATTTTAATGGTAGCGTTCTTCCACAGGACTGAAAATGAACAAATAAAACAACCATGTCTCTGTCACTAACACAGTCATGGGTAGTAACTCAAAATTTACTCGAAAAGGCAAGGCACAGTGGGAAATTATATTGGAGGCGTGGCTTGGTGTGGGCGTGGCTTTCAAAATTTTATTTTTGGCCACCCATGAGTTGAAGTGTTGTACCAGTTTAAGTGGTTTATGGTTATGTGACTACTGTTTTAGCATTTCTGCTACCAGTTCTGAATTCTTTGAAAATACTTATGTAAGAGCATGTTGCAATGAGGACATTATTATTATATTATTGTAATGTCCCAAACCCAACACTGATTGACCTTGTCAAGCGATATAGATATCATTGTGTAATGGTTAAAAATACTATATGAGGTGTTATTGTGTAACAATAAGTGTTAATTCCCTAACACTGACAAAGTGTAATAACATCAACACTGTCAGTGTTGATTTAACACTGGATAATTTGCTGTGTATACATAGCTAGACACACACACACACTTTATGTTGGAAATACACCAACTGTACAGTATATCAGTGCACACATTTAGAAAATGGAACACATGCATAGTGACACCTCTCCATTGTCTTCTGCTGTGTGAAAGGTGTAACATAGAACACCTGGCTTCACACACTGCCGATGCAGAAGAGAGAGAAAGAGAGAAAATAAATAGAGTGGGAGAACCAGCGAGAGAGAGCGACAGAGTGCAAGAGAAATTGGCCTTTGTGATCGTTTTACATGTCAATGACCACAGGCGGAGAGCGTGAGCACTGTCTTACACTGTTAGCTGTTTTTGTAATTTTATCAGTAACTTACTCTATTAATCAACAGTATGATACTGTATAAACTGAATACAGTAGCTTACTGTAGAACGTACAGTAAAATACTGTACATGTGTTTTACAGTATTTATTATTGTGCATTGTGGGAAAATTTTGTGGGCGGGGAAAGAGTCTATGGGTCATTAACATATTTTTAACCGTGCCTTGTAAGAGGCTTTATTTATTGCACCCGTGAGTGACAATGCTGTACCCTGCAGAATACAGTAATATACTGTATTTTAAGAATTCTAAATACCATGTCCTGAAACTCTACAGTAACTTACTGGCCAATTACTGCCAGTGATTTACTGTAATTCAGAATACAGTATCATACTGCAATTTTGGAGTGCCAAAAACCTTTTGAACTCTAGTGCATGGTATTGTTGTTTCTCACTCATTAACATATTTTTAGGCATGTCTTGTAATTGGCTATTTTTGTTGCGCATGTTAGTGAGAGTACTGTACCAATTTAAGTGATATGTGGTTTTATTTCCCTACCAATTAAACTTATATAGGGAACAGATCAGAATGGGAGCAAGTCGCAAGCCTTTGATGGTTGAGTGGCTAGCCATGTCCCTTTGATCTGTTTTGTCCTGTAGTCACTGTCAGTTTAGAAGCCTTTGTTAAGGCCTAAAGTGAAAGTGATGTACAACACCAAATATCAGTTGGTATAATGTAATATCTAATTAAATATTCACTATTAGCAGTTGCTGATTTTATTTTTGAACAATTCAACAATAAAGTACTGTTTTGCTATATATATTTACTGCAGCATACTGTAAATTAGGGTGCATTGTTGAGAAATATTGTGGGAGGAGAAAGAATTGCTGGCTCATTAACATATTTTAAGGCTTGCCTTGTAAGAGGATATATTTGTTGCACCCGTTAGTTAGAGTCCTGTACCAATGTAAGTGTTATTTGGCAGTAGTTCCCTAACAATTAAACGTATGTAGGAAAAAGGTCAGAGGTGTAGCGGCTCTGCTCTGGCATCAAGTTACCGTGAATACTGTAAATTAGATTATAATCAAATTGTTGGTACTGTAAAATGGATTACAGTAGCTGTACTGTAAAATAAATTACAGTAACTTACTGGCCAATTGCTGCCAGTAACTTATTGTAAATTTTACAGGAAATGTTTTACAGTGTACTGCAGCGCTGAGCTCTCTCTCTCTCTTTCTCAGTCATCTCTTTCTATCCTATTGACACCCCCCCCCCCCAGCCTGGGTCAGTACACACCTCGTAGCTCCCTCCCCTCCTTGGTCCTGCGGACTCTGATCTTCAGCCTCCTGTCTGACTCCTGCAGGACAGGCCAGAAACAGTCCTCAGCCGGGGCTATGACCACGTCCAGAGGCATCACCCTCAACACGCTCAACATACACGCGTTCTGGTGCACTCAGATCTGGAACACACTGACTGACGTCCAGACCAAGGGAGTCCCACGGGAAAAAGTTAGCAGAATGGATAAACAAACAAATCACTTGTTCCGAAAAACTTCAGACGGAAAGCCGGTCAGGTCCAAAATCCCACACTACAAAGTCCAGAGTCGTCACTACTCCCACTGGTGGTGGCCAAGTTCAAGTCCCAACTCAGATCCCAAAGTCCAATGAGGGAACCTTAGTCCCCAAACTCAAGAGAACGGACGGAACCCACTTACAGAAAGCAAGCTACTCCCAAACATCTGTAGATGTACTGCCCAAAAGTTACACAAGCCAGTTCTGGAACTCATTCAGTTCAAATCCAGCAAGAATTATATTTTTCCTATAATATCTACCAAAGCCATAGAGGTCCAGCAGTATTTTGAGGAATAATGAAAGGAATAACTATGGAGAGAAGAAAGTGGAAAGAGTGTACATGTGTCTGTCTGTCTGTCTGTCTGTCTGTCTGTCTGTCTGTCTGTCTGTGCTGTATGCCTGCAGCTGCTACTGAGTGTGTCTCTCCGTGCCTTCTCTCCGTGTGTGTGAGCCCACAGCCAGAAGAGCAGTACCCTATTGTTGTGCTGTTTCGCTCTCCCCGTCTCTCATTCGCTCACACTTCTCCCCCTCCCTCTCCTCTGTGTAGAGGATGACGCTCGCTCGCCCGGGGGGTGGGTGAATGAGCTCACTTGCCGTGAGCTCAGACTCTGACCCCCCCCCCTCCCCTCCCCTCCCACTCTTCCTCCCTCACTCCCTCCCTCTCTTGTGGAACCAGCGCTCCGTCATAGCTAATGTCTAAGGCATGTAACCGCATTCCTTACTCACCAGACAAATATGTGGTCACCTCAGGGGCCTAGTGAGCTGGAGCAGGGAGACGGCAACTACCGCTCTATGGGTTTTAGCAAGATACACACTGCGTCTCTGTGTGTTTGTGTTTAATTAAATAGTGTGTGATTTATAATGTGCAGTGTGTGTATACAACAAGTAGAAGACATCTCTCCCTCTGAAACACATCACTCTCTCTGCCTTTGCAAGACACACACTCAATGTCTATGTGTGTTTAATTAAATAGGTTTATGTTTCCTGATGTGCAGTGTGTGTGTGTGTGTGTGTGTGTGTGTGTGTGTGTGTGTGTGTGTGTGTGTGTGTGTGTGTGTGTGTGTGTGTGTGTGTGTGAGTGTGGAGAAGGGATGTTAATTAAACACTGTGAGTTTTAGAACGTGCATGTACTGAACAATGTGTGTGTACCAGTATGTCTATCATTAGATAGTGTTCAAACTGAACAACAAGTGTGTGTGTGTGTGTGTGTTGTGTATCACATATGAGTGTGAATGTATCAAACTATATTTGTGTGCTTGAGAGAATGTGTATGCGCTTACAGTGCCTTCAGAAAGTATTCACACCCCTTTACTTTTTCCACATTTTGTTGTGTTACAGCCTGAATGTAAAATAGATTAAATTGAGATTTTGTGTCACTGATCTGAAGTGGATTTTTTTTCTAGCACATTTTAGTAAAATGTAAAGCTGAAATGTATTTAGTCAATAAGTATTCAACCCCTTTGTTATGGCAAGCCTAAATAAGTTCAGGAGTAAAACAAGTGCTTAATAAATCACATAATAAGTTGCATGGACTCATTCTGTGTTCAATAATAGTCGTTAACATGATTATTTTATGAGTACCCCATCTCGGTACCCCACACATACAATTATCTGTAAGGTCCCTCAATCGAGTAGTGAATTTCAAGCACATATTCAACTACAAAGACCATGGAGATTTTTCAATGCCTCGCAAAGAAGGGCACCGATTGGTAGATGTGTACAAATCTTATAAGCAGACGCTGAATATCCCTTTGAGCATGGTGAAGTTATTAATTACACTTTGGGTGGTGTATCAATACACCCAGTCACTATAAAGATACAGGCGTCCTTCCTAACTCAGTTGCCGGAGAGGAAGAAACCGCTCAGGGATTTCACCATGAGGCCAATGGTGACTTTAAAACAGTTACAGAGTTGAATGGCTGTGATAGGAGAGAACTGAGGATGGATCAAAAACATTGTAGTTACTCTACAATACTAACCTAAATGACAGAGTGAAAAGAAGGAAGCCTGTACAGAATAAAAAATATTCCAAAACATGCATCCAGTTTGCAACAAGGCACTTAAGTAATACTGTAAAAAATGTGGCAAAGAAATGAACTTTGTCCTGAATACAAAGCGTTATGTTTGGGGAAAATCCAACACAACACATCACTGAGTACCACTCAAGCATGGTATTTTCAAGCATGGTGGTAGCTGCATCGTGTTATAGGTATGCTTGTCATCGGCAAGGACTAGGGAGTTTTTTTAGGATAAAAATAAATGGAATACAGCTATACGAACAGGCACAATCCTAGAGAAAGACCTGGTTCAGTCTGCTTTCCAACAGACAATGGGAGATGAATTCACCTTTCTGCAGGACAATAACCTAAAACCACAAGGCCAAATCTACACTGGAGTTGCTTACCAAGACGACATTGAATGTTCCTGAGTGGCCTTGTTAAATTTTTTGGAAATAAATCGTCTTGAAAATCTATGGCAAGACTTGAAAATGGCTGTCTAGCAATGATCAACAATCAACTTGACAGAGCTTGTAGAATTTAAAAAAGAGTAATGGGCAAATATTGTACAACCAGGTGTGCAAACCTCTTAGAGACGTACCCAAAAAGACTCACAGCTGTAATCACTGCCAAAGGTGCTTCTACAAAGTATTGACTCAGGGGTGTGAATACTTACAGTATGTAAATTAGCTATTTCTGTATTTCAATTTCAATAAATTAGCAAAAATATCTAAACACGTTTTCACTTTGTCATAATGGGGTATTATGGGATTTTTTGTATTTAAAAAAAATCCATTTTGAATTCAAGCTATAACACAACAAAATGTGGATTAAGTCAAGGGGTATGAATACTTTCTGAAGGCACTGTATGAATACTTTCTGAAGGCATTGTATTTATGTGTTGTGCAGTATACGGTTGGTATTAGAGTGTGTGAGTATTCAATTCAATTCAAATAACTCTTATTTCCTGGGAGGGAACTTAATGTATGGTGAAGAATGGTACATACAAGACATATGACAACATAGAGCACAAAAACCTTTAGGCTACAGTATAAAGGTTTAGAAGTGTTCTATGGAATCTCAGGGTATATCCAAGTACAGTTGAAGTCGGAAGTTTACATAAACTTAGGTTGGAGTCATTAAAACTAGTTTTTCAACCACTCCACAAATGTCTTGTTAACAAACTATAGTTTTGGCAAGTCGGTTAGGACATCTACTTTGTGCATGACACAAGTCATTTTTCTAAACAATTGTTTACAGACAGATTATTTCACTTATAATTCACTGTATCACAATTCCAGTGGGTCAGAAGTTTACATACACTAAGTTGACTGTGCCTTTAAACAGCTTGGAAAATTCCAGAAAATGTCATGGCTTTAGAAGCTTCTGATAGGCTAATTAACATCATTTGAGTCAATTGGAGGTGTACCTGTGGATGTATTTCAAGGCCTACCTTCAAACTCAGCGCCTCTTTGCTTGACATCATGGGAAAATCAAAAGACCTCAGCAAAAAAATGGTAGACCTCCACAAGTCTGGTTCATCCTTGGGAGCAATATCCAAACGCCTGAAGGTACCACGTTCATCTGTACAAACAATAGTACGCAAGTGTAAACACCATGGGACAACGCAGCCGTCATACCACTCAAGAAGGAGACGTGTTCTGTCTCTTAGAGATGAACGTACTTTGGTGCGAAAAGTGCAAATCAATCCCAGAACAATAGCAAAGGACCTTGTGAAGATGCTGGAGGAAACAGGTACAAAAGTATCTATATCCACAGTAAAACGAGTCCTATATAGACATAACCTGAAAGGCCGCTCAGAAAGGAAGAAGCCACTGCTTCTTCCAAAACCGCCATAAAAAAGCCAGACTACGGTTTGCAACTGCACATGGGGACAAAGATCGTACTTTTTGGAGAAATGTCCTCTGGTCTGATGAAACAAAAATAGAACTGTTTGGCCATAATGACCATTGTTATGTTTGGAGGAAAAAGGGGGAGCTTGCAAGCCGAAGAACACCATCCCAACCGTGAAGCATGGGGTAGCAGCATCATGCTGTGGGGGTGCTTTGCTGCAGGAGGGACTGGTGCACATCACAAAATAGATGGCATCATGAGGAAGGAAAATTATGTGGATATATTGACATCAGTCAGGAAGTTAAAGCTTGGTCGCAAATGGGTCTTCCAAATGGACAATGACCCCAAGCATACTTCCAAAATTGTGCCAAAATGGCTTAAGGACAACAAAGTCAACGTATTGGAGTGGCCATCACAAAGCCCTGACCTCAATCCTATTGAAAATTTGTGGGTAGAACTGAAAAAGCGTGTGCGAGCAAGGAGGCCTACAAACCTGACTCAGTGACACCAGCTCTGTCAGGAGGAATGGGCTCAAATTCACCCAACTTATTGTGGGAAGCTTGTGGAAGGCTACCCGAAACGTTTGACCCAAGTTAAACAATTTAAAGGCAATGCTACCAAATACTAATTGAGTGTATGTAAACTTCTGACCCACTGGGAATGTGATGAAAGAAATAAAAGCTGTAATAAATCATTCTCTCTACTTTTATTCTGACATTTCACATTCTTAAAATAAAGTGACTAAGAAAATAACTGACCTAAGACAGGGAATTTTTACTAGGATTAAATGTCAGGAATTGTGAAAAACTGAGTTTAAATGTATTTGGCTAAGGTGTATGTAAACTTCTAACTTCAACTGTATATACAAATAAAAATACAAACTTCAAGAGTTAAGAGTTCAGTAGTTAAATGGATGTTGGCACAAAACTAGAAACTGTTCTCTTAGATTTCTAATGGGAGAGCTTTATACCTGGGTCTGGAGGGTAGGGGCTGTACTGGTCATGTCAAATGCTATCTGTTCCCCCTTCTTCCTCACTCAATATTAAGCGCTAATATGGATTCTATAAAGCATTTATAAAATGCTTGGAGGATTGATTGGTGTATATTAAACATCCTCAATTTCCATAGAAAGAACACAGACACATACAGAGCCGTGAAAAAGTATTTGCCCCCTTTCTGATTTTCTCTATTTTTGCATATTTTCTATACTGAATTATCAGATCTTCAACCAAAAACTAATATTAGAAAAAGTTAACCTGAGTTTAGAAATAACAAAGAAAATATACTTATTTTATTTATTTAATGAACAAATTAATGCAACACCCTGTGTGAAAAAGTAATTGCCCCCTTACACTCAATAACTGGTTGTGCCACCTTTATCTGCAATGACTCCACCAAATGCTTCCTGTAGTTATTGATCTGTCTCTCTCATCGCTGTGGAGGAATTCTGGCCCACTCTTGCATGCAGAACTGCTTTAACTCAGCGACATTTGTGGGTTTTCAAGCATGAACTGCTTGTTTCAAGTCCTGCTACAACATCTCAATTGGGATTAGGTCTGGACTTTGACTAGGCCATTCCAAAACTTCAAATTAGTTGCTTTTTAACCATTTTCATGTACACTTGATTGTGTGTTTTGAATCATGGTCTTGCTGCATGACCCAGCTGCGCTTCAGCTTCAGGTCACAGACGGATGGCCTGACATTCTCCTGTAGAATTCTCTGATACAGAGCAGAATTCATGGTTCCTTCTATTAAGGCATGTCGTCCATGTCCTGAGGCAGCAAAGCATCCCCAAACCATCACACTTCCACCACCATGCTTGACCGTTGGTATGAGGTTCTTACTGTGGAATGCAGTGTTTGGTTTTCGCCAGACATAATTGGACCCATCTCATTCAAAAGGTTAACTCAAGTTTGCCAAAAAACACCTGGAAGCTGCTGGATGATCATCAAGACTCTTGAAAGAATGTTCTATGGATATATGAGTCAAAAGTAGAACTAGCGGAGTGGAACTAACCTTCCATGAAGTTGGATTATTTTCCAGAGAATGCATATAGCCCTGAGTTGATTATCCCTTTCTTACCATGGCTATAATTGAACACATTTGCCGCTAGAAATGTGTTTATTTGCCGGTAGAAATGTGTTCAACATCCACTGAAGTAGCTAGACAGTTTACTAGATAGCTACAGTAGTTGTCTTGGTAACCAAACAAACAGACTTGCTAGTTTAGCTAACCAAACCATCAGTCCTAGCTTGCTATTCTAAAAATCTAATTCAACAATGCCAATACTGTTTTCAACTCGACTTTCGCTTAAACATTGAATATGTAAGAATTAACTATAGCCATTGAATTCTACCATGCAGGTATACCGTGCATTATAGGGAAATAATGCACACTCTAGAATGCCCTTCAAGCCAATCAGAAATAAGTATTTAACAGTGCCATGGTATAATTAAGCAATAAGGCTCGAGGGGGTGTGGTATATTGCCAATATACCACGGCTAAGGGCTGTTCTTTACACGACGCAACGCGGAGTGCCTGGATACAGCCCTTAGCCGTGGTATATTGGCCATATATCACAAACCCCTGAGGTGCCTCATTGCTATTATAAACTGGTTACCAACGTAATTAGAGCAGTAAAAATAAATGTTTTGTCATACCCGTGATATACCACGGCTGTCAGCCAATCAGTATTCAGGGCTCGAAGCACCCAGTTTATAATGAGTTTTGAATTCCGGTATGGATACACCATCTTGTGTAAGTATGTTGCGTGTGTAGAAAATGTCATGGAGCACACACACACACACTCACACACACACACAGCCAGAGTCATGATGCTTTACTATTGTATGACAAACATGTAGGCCAACCATACATATACAATCCACCAACTATGCCATCATTGCCTTGAATGGGGAGGCCCGTTCTATAGAATCTATTTCTATGGGCCAAACGTCCTCACAACAAGGATTAGCTGCTCTGTTTTAGGAAGTGAAAATCGAAACAATTACTTTGATCATCAAGTAAAATTTGAGTTATTGTCACCCTAATCCTACGATTATCTAGATTATCTAGCTAATGTCAACGCCATTCATTTTCTTAATGTATGATCACAAAACAATTGTAAATATACTACATTGTTGCAGTAAAAATCGTTAACAGAATGAGCTACATTGTAAAGGTTTGTTTTTAGCCTCGTAATGGTTGAGGTTTGGATTGGGAAGGGCAGACTGATCCAAGATCTGTGATTAGAGGGAAGTTGTTATTCCTTCAGTGGCTGAGCTCACCTCATGCTGTAACGCTGTGAGTGAGTGACTACAGTGGTGGAACTAGCAGTAGGCCAACATCTGTGGTCCACGGTGGTCAGAGAGAGAGAGAGAGAGAGAGAGAGAGAGAGAGAGAGAGAGAGAGAGAGAGAGAGAGAGAGAGAGAGAGAGAGAGAGAGAGAGAGAGAGAGAGAGAGAGAGAGAGAGAGAGAGAGAGAGAGAGAGAGAGAGAGGCAGAAGAACTAGGTCATTTGGAAATAAGCACTGAAAGCCCTGCCATGAGTTCCTCTGTAGCTCAGTTGGTAGAGCATGGCTCTTGCAACGCCAGGATAGTGGATTCAATTCCTGGGACCACCCCTAGGTAAAATGTATGCATGTAAGATGCTTTGGATAAAAGCATCTGCTAAATTCATCTTCTTGATGAATCATCACTAACTCACGCATGAACGTACTGTACATACACACACACAGCAATGCTTTGTTAGCCCTCAATTACAAGTACCTATCCACCCGTCTGGAAATTATATCAACCTCAGTTGTCAACACAGGTGTGGCACAACCTAGTGGCCATCTAGTGTGACTATTGACTTCATCTAAAAGGCTCTGCATGGTCAATCCGCCGTCTGCAGTGGCCGTACAGCATTTAATGAGATGCGGCCTCCGCAGAAGTCAGAGTATTCATACCTCTTGCGCTTCGCAGAGCAGAGCTGTTGTGAAGGAAGTTGTCAAGGAAGTGAGTTTGTGTTTATACAGGACCTCCTGCCCTCACCTACGTCAACCAATCATGTCAATATGGGGCTATACAGAGCTATACGGAGCCCTCCGCATTGTTACAAAATTTGGGAGGCGCACGGCGATGCTGTACAAAGCTCGATTTGATCTCCGCAAGCATCCGGAGGCTCTGCAATTGTATCACACCCTCCATACGGAGCCTCCAGATTGCATTTCCGGAGCCTCCAGATTGCATTTCCGGAGCCTCCAGATTGCATTTCGGAGCAAGCATAAAGTGGCTTTTAGTGTCCAGTAAGTTTATGTCCATTTCTTTGAGCAGCCAACTAGGTGACCCTCAGTAGATGAACACTGGTGGTTTGTTGTGGCCGAGTATTGGTGCTAAACCGTGTTGTTGGAGTCCGGCATGCTAGTTGGCTGTGGCGTCATATGACTAGATGCCCTGGATGGTTTTCACGGAAGAATACTGTACCAAGTTAGCTAGCTGAATAAACTAAGTTAGTCTATTCCTAGAAAACATTGAACCGCTGTAGTTTACAACAATTATAGTTTCTGAAGTGGAAGTTGGGAGAGTTATATTTGGGTGTTTCAGTGAAACGTAAGTGAGGGAGGCCCCGCTCTCTCGCTTTCCCAGATGTTTAGTTCATTTCATTCCGATCTCCTTTGCATTATTGTAGCCATTTTCTGTAGCCTGTCAACTATGCCTCTGTCTATCCCTGTTCTCTCCTCTCCGCACAGGCTATACAAACGCCTCACACCGCGTGGCTGCTGCCTCTCTAACCTGGTGGTCCCTGCACGCACGACCCACGTGGAGTTCCAGGTCTCCGGCAGCCTCTGGAACTGCCGTTCTGCGGCCAACAAGGCAGAGTTCATCTCAGCCTATGCTACCCTCCAGTCCGTCGACTTCTTGGCGCTGACGGAAACATGGATTACCACTGAAAACACTGCTACTCCTACTGCTCTCTCCTCGTCTGACCATGTATTCTCGCATACCCCGAGAGCATCTGGTCAGCGGGATGGTGGCACAGGAATCCTCATCTCTCCCAAGTGGACATTCTCTCCTTTCCCCCTGACCCATCTGTCTATCTCCTAATTTTAATTCCATGCTGTCACAGTCACTAGCCCATTCAAGCTTAACATCCTTGTCATTTATCGCCCTCCAGGTTCCCTTGGAGAGTTCATCAATGAGCTTGACGCCTTGATAAGTTCCTTTCCTGAGGATGGCTCACCCCTCACAGTTCTGGGTGACTTCAACCTCTCTACGTCTACCTTTGACTCATTTCTCTCTACCTCCTTCTTTCCACTCCTCTCCTCTTTTGACCTCACCCTCTCACCATCCCCCCCCTACTCACAAGGCAGGCAATACGCTTGACCTCATCTTTACTAGATGCTGTTCTTCTACTAATCTCACTGCAACTCCCCTCCATGTCTCCGACCACTACTTTGTATCCTTTTCTCTCTCGCTCTCCTCCAACACTACTCACTCTGCCCCTACTCAAATGGTAATGCGCCGTCGCAACCTTCGCTCTCTCTCTCCCGCTACTCTCTCCTCTTCCATCCTATCATCTCTTCCCTCTGCTCAATCCTTCTCCCTCCAATCTCCCGATTCTGCCTCCTCAACCCTCCTCTCCTTCCTTTCTGCATCCTTTGACTCTCTATGTCCCCTATCCTCCCGGCCGGCTCGGTCCTCCCCTCCTGCTCTGTGGCTTGACGACTCATTGCGAGCTCACAGAACAGGGCTCCGGGCAGCCGAGCGGAAATGGAGGAAAACTAGACTCCCTGCGGACCTGGCATCTTTTTACTCCCTCCTCTCTACATTTTCTTCATCTGTTGCTGCTGCTAAAGCCACTTTCTACCACTCTAAATTCCAAGCATCTGCCTCTAACGCTAGGAAGCTCTTTGCCACCTTCTCCTCCCTGCTGAATCCTCCTCCCCCTCCCCCCTCCTCCCTCTCTGTGGATGACTTCGTCAACCATTTTGAAAAGAAGGTTGACGACATCCGATCCTCATTTGTTAAGTCAAATGACACTGCTGGTCCTGCTCACACTGCCCCACCCTATGCTTTGACTTCTTTCTCCCCTCTCTCTCCAGATGAAATCTTGCGACTTGTGACGGCCGGCCGCCCAACAACCTGCCCGCTTGACCCTATCCCCTCCTCTCTTCTCCAGACCATCTCCGGTGACCTTCTCCCTTACCTCACCTCGCTCATCAACTCATCCTTGACCGCTGGCTATGTCCCTTCCGTCTTCAAGAGAGCGAGAGTTGCACCCCTTCTCAAAAAACCAACACTCGATCCCTCTGATGTCAACAACTACAGACCAGTATCCCTTCTTTCTTTTCTCTCCAAAACTCTTGAGTGTGCCGTCTTTAGCCAACTCTCTTGCTATCTCTCTCAGAATGACCTTCTTGGTCCAAACCAGTCAGGTTTCAAGACTGGTCATTCAACTGAGACTGCTCTTCTCTGTGTCACGGAGGCTCTCCGCACTGCTAAAGCTAACTCTCTCTCCTCTGCTCTTGTCCTTCTAGACCTGTCTGCTGCCTTTGATACTGTGAACCATCAGGTCCTCCTCTCCACCCTCTCCGAGTTGGGCATCTCCGGCGCGGCTCACTCTTGGATTGCGTCCTACCTGACCGGTCGCTCCTACCAAGTGGCGTGGCGAGAATCTGTCTCTGCACCACGTGCTCTCACTACTGGTGTCCCCCAGGGCTCAGTTCTAGGCCCTTTCCTATTCTTGCTATACAGCAAGTCACTTGGCTCTGTCATATCCTCACATGGCCTCTCCTATCATTGCTACGCAGACGACACACAACTAATCTTCTCCTTTCCCCCTTCTGATAACCAGGTGGCGAATCGCATCTCTGCATGTCTGGCAGACATATCAGTGTGGATGACGGATCACCACCTCAAGCTGAACCTCGGCAAGACGGAGCTGCTCTTCCTCCCGGGGAAGGACTGCCCGTTCCATGATCTCGCCATCACGGTTGACAACTCCGTTGTGTCCTCCTCCCAGAGTGCGAAGAGCCTTGGCGTGACCCTGGACAACACCCTGTCGTTCTCCGCTAACATCAACAACAAAAAAAACATATTGTAAAGTGGTTATCCCACTGGCTATAAGGTGAATGTACCAATTTGTAAGTCGCTCTGGATAAGAGCATCTGCTAAATGACGTAAATGTAAATTTTAATGTAACTTCAATGGGGTTTGTTGTCCTCTCTCCCACACTCTCTCCCATTCCTCCCCTTCCCCTCTCCTCCCTCCTGTCCCCCTCTCTTCCCCCCGACAGGGTAACAAGGCCCAGAATAGCAGGTGTTTAATTAGAGTATTGCAGACAGGGTGTTAAAAATGAGAGGGGAACACTTTTATTTACTGCACACATATGCGTGCCGGGTCATAAATAGGTGTGCTGGACACTCTGATCCCCCCTAATGGCTTTTGCCTAAACCATTGTCATTGTCAAGCCAAACATGGTTTGCATGAACAGTAGTTCCATAAGGAGTTAGCAATAGAGCAGAACAGACTGGCACCCAGGCTAAATGTAACCAGGACTGGTAAAGAAAAACTCCCGGCCCTACATACAGGAATAAAATAAAATGTTATTGGTTGCGTACACATATTTTGCAGATGTTATCACAGGTGCAGCACAATGGACATAAGTATGTGGACCATGTGTTATATGTGTTCTATTGGTTGTTCTATGTGTTCTATGTGTTGTTCTATGTGTTCTATGTTTTCTATGTGTTCTATATGTTCTGTGTTTTCTATGTGATCCATGTGTTGTTCTATGTGTTCAATGTCTTCTATGTTTTCTATGTGTTGTTCTACACTATATACACAAAAGTATGTGGACACCCCTTCAAATTAGTGGATTTGGCTATTTCAGCCACATCCATTGCTGACAGATATATACAATTGAGCACACAGCCATGCAATCTCCATAGACAAACATTGGCAGCAGAATAGCCCGTACTGAAGAACTCAGTGACTTTCAATGTGGCATGTCACACCACCTTTCCAACAAGTCAGTTCGTCACATTACTGCCCTGCTAGAGCTGTCCCGGTCAACTGTAAGTGCTGTTATTGTGAAGTGGAAACGTTTAGGAGCAACAACGGCTCAGCTGCGAAGTGGTAGGCCACACAAGCTCACAGAACGGGACCGGCGAGTGCTAAAGCGCGTAGCACGTAACAATTGTCTGTCCTCGGTTGCAACACTCACTACCGAGTTCCAAACTGCTTCTGGAAGCAATGTCAGCACAAGAACTGTTCGTCGGGAGCTTCATGAAATGGGTTTCCATGGCCGAGCAGCCGCATACAAGCCTAAGATCACCATGCGCATTGCCATGTGTCGGCTGGAGTGGTGTAAAGCTCGCCGCCATTGGACTCTGGAGCAGTGGAAACGCGTTCTCTGGAGTGATGAATCACCATCTTCACCATCTGGCAGTCTGACGGATGAATCTGGGTTTAGCGGATGCCAGGAGAACGCTACCTGCCCGATTGCATAGTACCAACTGTAGAGTTTGGTGGATGAGGAATAATGGTCTGGGGCTGTTTTTCATGGTTGGGGCTTGGCCCCTTAGTGCCAGCGAAGGGAAATCTTAACGCTAAACGATTCTGTGCTTCCAACACTATGGCAACAGTTGGGGAAGGCCCTTTCCTGTTTCAGCATGTTTGCACACGTCTATTCATTCAAGAGGTTTTCTTTATTTTTACTATTTTATACATTGTAGAATAATAGTGAAGACATCAAAACTATGAAATAACACATATGGAATCATGTAGTAAACAAAAAAGTGTTAAACAAATCAAATTATATTTTATATTTGAGATTCTTCAAATAGCCACCCTTTGCCTTGATGACAGCTTTGCACCCTCTTGGCATTCTCAACCGGCTTCACCTGGAATGCTTTTCCAACAGTCTTGAAGGAGTTCCCACATATGCTAAGCACTTGTTGGCTGCTTTCCTTCACTCTGCGGTCCGACTCATCCCGAACCATCTCAATTGTGTTGAGGTCGGGGGATTGTGGAGGCCAGGTCATCTGATGCAGCACTCCATCACTCTCCTTCTTGGTCAAATAGCCCTTACACAGCCTGGAGGTGTGTTGGGTCATTGTCCTATTGAAAAACAAATGATAGTCCCACTAAGTCCAAACCACATGGGATGGCGTATCGCTGTAGAATGCTGTGGTAGCCATGCTGGTTAAGTGTGCCTTGAATTCTAAATAAATCAGACAGTGTCACCAGCTAAGCACCCCCACATCATAACACCTCCTCCTCCATGCTTTACGGTGAGAAATACACATGCGGAGATCCTCCTTTCACCCACACTGCGTCTCACAAAGACACAGCGTTTGGAACCAAAAATCTTCAATTTGGACTCCAGACCAAAAGACACATTTCCACCGGTCTAATGTCCATTGCTCGTGTTTCTTGGCCCAAGCAGGTCTCTTCTTCTTATTGGTGTCCTTTAGTAGTGGTTTATTTGCAGCAATTCGAACATGAAGGCCTGATTCACACAGTCCCCTCTGAACAGTTGATGTTGAGATGTGTCTGTTACTTGAAATCTGTGAAGCATTTATTTGGGCTGCACTTTCTGAGGCTGGTAACTCTAATGAACTTATCCTCTGCAGCAGAGTTAACTCTAGGTCTTCCATTCCTGTGGCGATCCTCATGAGAGCCAGTTTCATCATAGCGCTTGACGGTTTTTGCGACTGCACTTGTCACGCCCTGGCTCTGGGGACTCTCGTATGTTGAGCCAGGGTGTTTATTTTGTTTAGGTTCTAGTCGTTGTCTATCTATGTTGGCCTGAGTGACTCCCAATCAGAGGCAACGAGTGTCAGCTGGTTGTCTCTGATTGGGAGCCATATTTAACTGTCTGTCTTTCACTTTGTGTTTGTGGTTTCTTGTTCTGATTTGGTTTGTGTTATACTGTAGACGTCACGTTATCGTTGTTGTTTTGATCGTGTGATCATTCTAAATAAATATATAATGTTCGCATTCAACGCTGCGCCTTGGTCTCTCCCTGACGATCGTGACAGAAGAAACCACCAAAACCAGACCAAGCAGCGTGTCCAGGAGCCATCGCTAGCAGATCTCCGTGGCAACCTCGACTGGGTCAAGCCTAGTGAGGAGCAGAGAGGGTGGACTTGGGACCAGTTGAGGAAGAGCTTCGACTGGGTCAAGCCCATTGAGGAGCTGAATGGTGGGAGTTGGAGACAGAGGAGCGAGAGTTGGGCGAGAACGATGGAGGCCTGGCCCACGGGGAGGAGAGACCCCCAGAACATTTTTAGGGGGGGGCTCACGACGTCGGGGCAGCAGGAGGCCGCGATAGAGCGGTCCAGCGGGTTGGCAGAGGAGGCCGCCAGGTTACGGGAGTCACTGGTCACCAGGGGGAAGGAGGTTGTAGAGGCACGGCGAGAGGTACTGGCGTGTGTTGCCAGTCCGGTCCGGCCTGTTCCTGATCCCCACGTAGGGCCAGTGGTGTGTGTTCCCAGTACGGTCCGGCCTGTTCCTGCCACTCCCACCAAGTCAGTGGTGCGTTTCGTCAGCCCGGCGCGGCCCGTTCCTGCTCCCCGCACCAAGTCAGTGGTGCGCGTCGTCAGCCCGGTCCGGCCCATTCCTGCTCCCCACACCAAGTCAGTGGTGCGCGTCGTCAGCCCGGTCCGGCCCATTCCTGCTCCCCGCACCAAGTCAGGGGTGCGCTTCGTCAGCCCGGTCCGGCCCATTCCTGCTCCCCGCACCAAGTCAGGGGTGCGCTTCGTCAGCCCGGTCCGGCCCATTCCTGCTCCCCGCACCAAGGCAGTGGTGCGCTTCGTCAGCCCGGCTCGGCCCGTTCCTGCTCCCCGCACCAAGTCAGTGGTGTGCTTCGTCAGCCCAGTCCGGCCTGTCCCTGCTCCACGCACCAAGCCTACGGTGTGCGTCGTCAGCCTGGTAAGGCCCGTTCCTCCTCCACGCACCAAGCCAGGGGTGCGCGTCGTCAGTCCAGCACAACCCGTGCCTGGGTCATGTCCGGAGCCGGATCCGCCGCCGAGGCGGAGTGCCCACCCGGTCCCTCCCCTGTTGTGGTTGGTTGGCGCGGTCGGAGTCCGCGCCTTTGGGGGGGGGTACTGTCACGCCCTGGCTCTGGGGACTCTCGTATGTTGAGCCAGGGTGTTTATTTTGTTTAGGTTCTAGTCGTTGTCTATCTATGTTGGCCTGAGTGACTCCCAATCAGAGGCAACGAGTGTCAGCTGGTTGTCTCTGATTGGGAGCCATATTTAACTGTCTGTCTTTCACTTTGTGTTTGTGGTTTCTTGTTCTGATTTGGTTTGTGTTATACTGTAGACGTCACGTTATCGTTGTTGTTTTGATCGTGTGATCATTCTAAATAAATATATAATGTTCGCATTCAACGCTGCGCCTTGGTCTCTCCCTGACGATCGTGACAGCACTTGAAGAAATTTTTAAAGTTCTTGAAATGTTCCGTATTGACTGACCTTCATGTCTTAAAGTAATGATGGACTGTTGTTTCTCTTTGCTTATTTGAGCTGTTCTTGCCATAATATGGACTTGGTATTTTACTAAATAGGGCTCATTTGTTGTTTGTGTAAATGGATTTTATAATGTCGTATGTTTTTCCCCAAACCATTTTGTTTAGCAGATACTCATGCCAAATTGTGTCAAAAGCTTTTTTGAAATCAACAAAGCATCAGAAGACTTTGCCGTTGTTTTTGTTTTTTTGTTTGTCAATTAGGGAGGTCTCTCTCTCTCTCTCTTCCCTCTCTCTCTCTCTCTCTCTCTCTCAGAGGGACAGGCAGCAGGAGGTTGAGTGTCATTCTACACCACTGGATCATCTGTCAGGATATCAGCGGAAAGAGACATCACCTCAGTGTAGACTACAGAACAGGAGAGGGATTAGGTTAATGAAGGTTAATGTAGTATGTGTGTGTATGTGTGTATGCGTGAATATGTATGTATACAAGAGTATTTGTGTGTGTGGCTGCGTTTACACAGACAGCCCGATTCTGATATTCTTTCCACTAATTGGTATTTTGACCAATCACATCAGATGTTTTCATATCAGATATTTTTCAAAGCTGATCTGACTGGTCAAAAGACCAATTAGTAAAAACATTTTAAAAAAAAATTGGTCTGTCTGTGTAAACGCAGCTTTTGTGTGTGCATGCATAAGTATTTGTGTGTGTGTGTGTGTGTGTTGATAGGACTAGTTGTCGGGATCTGTAATAGGGCTGCTCCATCAGTGATGTAATGCCTACAGGAGAACAGAACACAGCTGTGGGGGGTTAGGTAGTCACTGGGGGAGAGAGAGGGGGAGGAGGGATAGGGATATCTGGGGGGGGAGGAGATATGTTGAGGTACCATGGGGATAGGGGAGAGATAGAGGGGGAGAGTGGGAGGGTTGGTGAGTTAGTCCCCCATAGAGAGGGGGTCAGTATGCTGGAGGGTAGTAGGGTTACAATCAGTGTGTGTGTGTGTGTGTGTGTGTGTGTGTGTGTGTGTGTGTGTGTGTGTGTGTGTGTGTGTGTGTGTGTGTGTGTGTTATACTAAGACAGTAACCCCTGGTGGTTAACTTGTGTTCTAGGATGATTGATTCTAAACCCCCTCCCCATCTAATCTACCCCCCATGAGATAGGCCTGGGAGAAGCAGACTGCACAGACATACAGACTTTATACAGACGTAAACTCCATCACACACAGGGGCACATGACACACACACACATACACACACAAACACACACACACACAGGCAGGGGGTAGGGAAAGCCATCACACACTCCATAGGGGGCCAGTCAGGACCATATGGCCTCTCATCAGCCAGATGAGCTTCTTCAGAATCCCAGTGTGAGGTGCTCACTGGTGTGTGGAGGTGACAGTGTGTGTGTGTGTGTGTGTGTGTGTGTGTGTGTGTGGAGGAGATGGTGTGTGTGTACCGTATGTTTGCATGTGTTTATTCACATTAGAGTTTGTGGATGGGGGAAAGTGTGTGTGTGTGTGTGTGTGTGTGTGTGTGTGTGTCTGTTTACCATATGATAACAGGGGATGGGAGTTGGTTAAATGGTTAAGTCATTGTGTGTGTGTGTGTGTACGTGTGTATGTGTGGCTCAGGTCTGATTTCCCTAGAGCAGACTGTCTATCAGGGTGGGTGTACTCTAGCATAACAGATGTTTTATTCATTGTAATGCTCATAGGAAGCTGTAGCAATGTGGGGTGGTCGCTAGGGATTGAAAAGCAGATATTGATTTAATGTAAATATTCATTGAAAGCTTTATGAAGGCAAATAGTGATTCAAAGGATAATGAAAATACATTTACGTTTACATTTACGTCATTTAGCAGACGCTCTTATCCAGAGCGACTTACAAATTGGTGCATTCACCTTATAGCCAGTGGATAACCACTTTACAATATGTTTTTTTTGGGGGGGTGGGGTAAGGGGGGGTAGAAGGATTACTTTATCCTATCCCAGGTATTCCTTAAAGAGGTGGGGTTTCAATAGTCTCCGGAAGGTGGTAAGTGACTCTGCTGTCCTGGCGTCGTGAGGGAGCTTATTCCACCATTGGGGTGCCAGAGCAGCGAACAGTTTTGACTGGGCTGAGCGGGAACTGTGCTTCCGCAGAGGTAGGGGGGCTAGCAGGCCAGAGGTGGATGAACGCAATGCCCTCGTTTGGGTGTAGGGACTGATCAGAGCCTGAAGGTATGGAGGTGCCGTTCCCCTCACAGCTCCGTAGGCAAGCACCATGGTCTTGTAGCAGATGCAAGCTTCAACTGGAAGCCAGTGGAGTGTGCGGAGGAGCGGGGTGACGTGAGAGAACTTGGGAAGGTTGAACACCAGACGGGCTGCAGCATTCTGGATAAGTTGTAGGGGTTTAATGGCACAGGCAGGGAGCCCAGCCAACAACGAGTTGCAGTAATCCAGAGGGGAGATGACAAGTGCCTGGATCAGGACCTGTGCCGCTTATACGGTTGTGGTCCATTGCAGTAGAGAAAGAGACTGGGAAAAATACATCTTCTAATAGTCTTTATCCCTTTCTCTGACAGGTCTTTAGGTTTACAACCCTGCCAGATGGAGTGATGTCTGCACAAAAGTACACACACACACACACAAAAGCACACACACACACACAAAAGCACACACACACACACACGTTCACCTATTGCTTTCTTATCTGCTTTATTTTCCTCTCATCTTCTCTCTCCGTTTCTCTTCTTCCAGCTGAAACAGTTCAGAAGAGTTGGTGCATATATTATGACGACATTTTGTGACGTTTTGTTCGTTTTGGACTTCGGGTGTTTTCGGCTGTTCGGGCAAACAAAAAAATGTCTTGAGGCAAGCCGAAGTTGGTAGCCAAAGTCTACGCCAGTTCGTCGGTAATTGGTCAACTGTAGGGATTCTTCAACAAAGTCTTTGTTGTCATGCACATGTTTTCATTGAGAAATACTGCCCCAAACATCTTAGTTAGATGTAAAATTGCGCGACTAAGATCTCCTCGGCAAAAACATCAAAATTGATGACATACACTACGTGACCAAAAGTATGTGTGCAGGCCACTCAAGTTCTTCCCACCGATCTCGACAAACCATTTCTGTATGGACCTCGCTTTGTGCACGGGGACATTGTCATACTGAAACAGGAAAGGGCCTTCCCAAACTGTTGCCACAAAGTTGGAAGCACAGAATCGTCTAGAATGTCATTTTATGCTGTAGCGTTAAGATTTCCCTTCACTGGCACTAAGGGGCCTGAACCATAGAAAAACAGCCCCAGACCATTATTCCTCCTCCACCAAACTTTACAGTTGGCACTATGCATTCGGGCAGGTAGTGTTCTCCTGGCATCCACCAAACCCAGATTTGTCTGTCGGACTGCCAGATGGTGAAGCGTGATTCATCACTCCAGAGAACGCATTTCCACTGCTCCCAATTCCAATGGCGGCGAGCTTTACACCACTCCAGCCAACGCTTGGCATTGCGCATGGTGATCTTAGGCTTGTGTGCGGCTGCTCGGACATGGAAACACATTTCATGAAGCTCCTGATGAACAGTTCTTGTGCTGACGTTGCTTCCAGAGGCAGTTTAGAACTTGGTAGTGAGTGTTGCAACCGAGGACAGATTATTTTTACGCGCTACGCGCTTCAGCAATCAGCGGTCCCGTTTTGTGAGCTTGTGTGGCCTACCACTTCACGGCTGAGCCGTTGTTGCTCCTAGACGTTTCCACTTCACAATAACAGCGCTTACAGTCGACCGGGGCAGCTCTAGCAGGGCAGAAATTTGACGAACTGACTTGTTGGAAAGGCGGCATCCTATGACGGTGCCATGTTGAAAGTCACTGACCTCTTCAGTAAGGCCATTCTACTGCTGTCACGATCGTCAGGGAGAGACCAATGCGCAGCGTTGAAGGTGAACATATTTATATTTATTTAATGATCACACGATCAAAACAACAAACGAAAACGTGACGTCTACGGTTTAAACACAAACCAACACGAACAAGAAACCACAAACACAAAGTGAAAGACAGACAGTTAAATATGGCTCCCAATCAGAGACAACCAGCTGACACTCGTTGCCTCTGATTGGGAGTCACTCAGGCCAACATAGAAATACAAACATAGAATTACACACCCTGGCTCAACATAACAGCGTCCCCAGAGCCAGGGCGTGACAGTACCCCCCCCCCCCCCAAAGGCGCAGACTCCGACCGCGC
>NW_028160899.1:55000-71232 GCF_964263955.1 Coregonus lavaretus
CCTGGACGACGCTGGGCCAATTGTGCGCCGCCCCATGGGTCTGACCATGTTATTGCGGGTGTAGCGAAATGCTTGTGTTCCTAGCTCCAACAGTGCAGTAGTATCTAACAATTCACAACAATACACATAAATCTAAAAGTAAAAGAATGGAATTAAGAAATATCTAAATAATTGGACGAGCAATGTCGGAGTGGCATTGACTAAAATACAGTAGAATAGAATACAGTATATACATATGAAATGAGTAAAGCAGTATGTAAACATTATTAAAGTGACTAGTGATTCCATGTCTATGTACATAGGGCAGCAGCCTCTAACGTGCAGGGTTGAGTAACCGAGTGGAAGCCTGCTAGTGATGGCCGGCTTGCACGCTCTAAACCCAACAATGCAGTAATCATTAACAATGTAATACTAAAAATAAAAAGGTAGAACAAAAACACACGAGAAATAAAAATAAGAAGAATATGAGAAAGTAAGTATGTCACGGATCCCCCTGGTACTGCTGCTCATTCCGTTCACCAGCTCCGGAGGTCTACGTCACCGGCCTTCTAGGCGTCACTGATCTGGTTCATTACCACCAACCCCGGACTGTCTTGTCTCATTACGCACACCTGGTTCCCATTCCCCCCTGATTAGTATGTGTATATATGTGCCCTCTGTTCCCCATTGTCCTTGTCGATTATCGTCCCATGTCCGTTGGTCTTGTGAGTACCGTGTATTGTGCTTTTGTTATTATGGGTCTCGTCCCGTGTATTGTTTAGAGGTTTATACGTCGCTCTTTTGTTTGGGTTACATCCCTATGTTATATATATACAGTATACGTGTTTGTTTTGGGCTTCGTCCCCGTCGTTGTTCATGAAGTACCTTGTGTTGGGTGGAGAAAATAAAACCCCTATTGCTTATTCCTGCGCCTGTCTTCAAATCCTTATACAACGTGACAGAATAATCGACCCATAAAAATGGAGACAGCTTGAAAGAACGAGCTGGCGACCATCGTAGAGACAGTCCAGCATCACGAGGACTGTTTCTCCAGACTCTACAGCGCCATGGACAGCGTGCTGGCAACCATCCTGCGTTGGAGGGGAAAGTGCAGTCCCTCCAGTCTACAGCACTGGCTCCAGCACCAGACCCCACACCACCACTACCTGCCTCCGTTCCATCTGAGCTGGTCCACGGAATACCCCTGTCCCTCCCGGAGCGCTTTGACGGTGCGCCAGCGAGATGCAAGGGATTCCTTCTGCAATGCAACCTGTACCTCGCTCGCTACGCCGAGGCTATCTCCGGGAGGGACAGGGTTGCCACAGTCATCTCGGCACTGACTGGACGGGCCCTGGACTGGGGTGCTGCGGTTTGAGAAATGGGAAGACCAGAGGTCGAGACCTACGAGCGCTTCACCCTCCTCTTCCGCTCTGTGTTTGATAATCCTGTGGATGGCCGAGAGGGGGGTTGGCGTCTACTCAGACTACGCCAGGGATCTAGGACCGCCTCGGAGTTTGCCCTGGAGTTCCGGACCATTGCGGCCTCCATCGGCTGGAACGAATCGGCTCTGGTCACCGTGTTCCGCAGCGGACTGCAGGAGGAGGTACAGATGGAGTTAGCCTGCCGTGATGTCAACCTGTCACTCGACCAGCTCATCAGCATGGCGATCCGGTTGGACAACCTCCTGCGGTCCCGACGAAGACCTGCGTGGAATCCAGAGGCCATGGCGCCTGTGTCGGGTTATCCTGGGATAGGCCGTACCGTCGCCTGCCTGACTGAGAAGTACTGGTGGCCCACCTTGGCTAGGGACGTCGGGGATTACGTCTCTTCCTGCTCCATCTGTGCCCAGTCTAAGACACCCAGACACCTCCCTTATGGAAAGCTCCTTCCCCTGCCGGTTCCACAACGACCCTGGTCTCACCTATTGTGGACTTTGTCACTGACCTTCCCCCCTCCCAGGGGAACACCACCGTTCTTGTCGTTATGGACCGTTTTTCCAAAGCTTGTCACCTCCTTCCTCTGTCTGGGCTCCCGTCAGCCATGCAAACCGCGGAGGCTCTTTTTACACACGTCTTCCGGCACTACGGGATCCCAGAGGACATTGTGTCCTCAGTTCACCTCACGGGTATGGAAAGCATTCATGGAACGCCTGGGGGTTACGGACAGTCTCACCTCCGGGTACCGTCCTCAAGCTAATGGGCAGGTGGAGAGGGTCAATCAGGAAGTGGGCAGGTTCCTGAGGTGTTACAGTCAGGACCGGCTGGGGGAGTGGGCGGATTTTCTAACTTGGGCTGAGTACGCGCAGAATTCCTTCCGCCACTCCTCCACTAACCTCACTCCTTTCCAGTGCGTGTTGGGGTATCAGCTGGCCCTGGCACCTTGGCATCCGAGCCAGACCGAGGCCCCTGCGGTGGACGAGTGGTTTCGGCGCGCTGAGGAGATCTGGAACACTGCGCACACTCGTCTCCAACGGGCCGTGCGTCGGCACAAGGAACAGGCCGACTGTCACCGCAGTGAGGCGCCTGTTTTCTCTCCAGGCGATCGGGTCAGACTTGATGCACCGGTACCACAGTCTATGGTTTGGGTGGCTGGACTTTAACGATTTTCCGGGCCTTCCTTTCATACCGATATAGAGGTCCTGGATGGCAGGGAGCTCGGCCCCAGTGATGTACTGGGCTGTCCGCACCACCCTCTGTAGCGCCATGCGATCGAGGGCGGTGCTGTTGCCATAACAAGCGGTGATGCAGCCAGTCAAGATGCTCTCAGTGGTACAGCTGTAGAACTGTTTGAGGATTTGAGGGCCCATGCCTCCTGAGTGTGAAGAGGCGTTGTCACGCCTTCTTCACGATTGTGTGCGCTTGTGTGGACCATTTAAATTCCTTTTGTAATTTGGACATCGAGGAACTTTAAGCTCTCGACCCGCTCCACTGCAGCCCCGTCACGTCGGCCTCGGAGAGCGAGATCACCCAATCCTCTGGGTCGGTGACAGCCCTCACACCAAGCACGATGTTGTTCTTGTCGAAGCGTGCATAAAATGCATTGAGTTTGTCTGGTAGAGAAGCATCGTTGGGCAGATCACGGCTGGGACTTCCTTTGTAATTCCAATTGGCTCATTCATCCCCACCTCATCTCCCCTGTAACTATTCCCCAGGTCGTAAATGAGAATGTGTTCTCAGTCAACTTACCTGGTAAAATAAGGTAAAATAAAATAAATACAAGTAATCTGTAATGGGCTGTAGCCCCTGCCACATGCGGTGGGTGTCAGAGCCTGTGTAATAGGATTCCACCTTATTCCTATATTGTCATTTTGCTCGTTTGATGACTCTGCAGAGTTCATACTGGGACTTATTGTACTTGTTCCTGTCCTCAACCGTAGCCTCGGGGTTGTCTGCGATAGCCCTGTGTGCGGTAGCCCTGTCCTTTAGGTTAACACCAACCTCTGTGTTAATCCAGGGCTTTTGATTGGGGAAGCAGTGAACCTTCGTTGCCGTTGCATTTCCTAATGAAGCCGGTGACAGAGGTGGTTAGCTCGTTGATGTCATCGGCGGAGTCTCAGAACATATTTCAATCAGCGCTAGCAAAGCAGTCCTGTAGCATAATCTCTGATTCTGATGACCATTTCTCAACAGAGCAAATCACAGGTACTTCCTGTTTGAGCTTCTGCTTGTAAACAGGAAGCAGGAGTAAGGAGTCATGATCGAATTTGCCAAATGGCGGTCGAGGGAGGGCCTTGTATGCTTGCTTGTGGGTAGAATAACTGGTCTAGGAATGTATTGCCCCTAGTGACGAGGAAGACGTGTCGAACAAAAAAGCAGCCTCTGGATGTAAGTTTTCCTGCTTGTTTATAGCCTCATACAGTTCGTTAAGTGACAGCTTGTTATTTTTATTTTCCTGAGGTGGAATGTATTCAACAGTCACGTTAACAGCTCGAAACTCCCTCGGGAGGTAGAAGGGTCGGCGTTTGACCATCAGGTATTCCAAGAGGGCTGAACAATGGGTCAACACGTTCCACTGCGCTCGAGTCAGCACACCAGTTGTTGTTGATGAAGAGGCAAACCCCTCCCCCTCTCGATTTCCCTGACTCCACTGTCCTGTCTGCACGGTGAATGAAGAATTGAATAGCCATGGGGGTATCTTGTCCAAGAGCCATGTTTCATAAAAGCAGAGCATATTGTAGTTTCGAGAGTCCCGTTGGTAGCAAATCCACGATCGGAGGTCATCCATCTTATTATCAAGTGACTGGAGGGAAGAGGTCGCCGGTTTTCCCTTCGCCTTAATCTAGATCACATCATGTTGGAAACATTTGGCAGCAGCAGCACCACACACACACACACAGACACAGACACAGACACAGACAGAAAGAGACACAGACACAGACACAGACACAGACACAGACACACAGACACAGACACAGACACAGACACACACAGACAGACACAGACACAGACACACACAGACACACACACAGGCAGACAGACAGGCAGACAGACAGACAGACAGACAGACAGACAGACAGGCAGGCAGGCAGACAGACAGACAGACAGACAGACAGACAGACAGACACACACACACACACACACACACACACACACACACACACACACAGACACACAGACACAGACACAGACAGAAAGACACACAGACACACACACAGGCAGGCAGACAGACAGACAGACAGACAGACAGACAGACAGACAGACAGACAGACAGACACACACACAGACACAGACAGACACAGACAGACACAGAAAGACCTGTTTTCTTTGTTTTGAGGGGGAAAAGGGAAGATGACATCAAGCTCATCATGTGTAGCCATGCAGGGAGATGATGAAAACAGAAATACAACACTGTTACAGAAAACGTTTACAGAAAACTGTTACAGAAAACTGATACAGGGTACAGCTAAGATACCAGTACCTCTGGGTTGTGCGTGTGTGACTGTGTGTGTGTGTGTGCGTGTGTGTGTGACTGTGTGTGTGCGTGTGCGCAGGCGTGTATGTGTGTATGCCAGCACTGTATGTCAATGCGTTCATTCCCGCCATAGGTTCATTTGGGTACAGCACGTCCCCTTATCTCATTATCAGCTGATTATCAACTTATCAAACACACGTGAGTCTCTTCCTCAAAAGTGTGCAGCGAATTGCATATAACATCCTGGCATTTAAAGCATACTCGATTTTCAAAATTTCACATACTATAAAACTTTCTATTTTCGCATACCTAAAATGCCTACTATTTAGAATGCAAGTATGGGGGTTTCCTGTGTGTGTGTGTGTGTGTGTGTGTGTGTGTGTGTGTGTGCCTATGGGGCAGGGGTGAGAGCGCACAGGCCACTGGCGCCAGATGTGACGACCGCAGGAGTCTGGAGCTAAATATAAACCTCTGTTTTCTGCACCATGAAACAGGAGAGGAGGAGAGGGAGGGAGGAGAGGGAGGAGGGGATGGGAGGACAGGGAGGAGAAGGGAGGTGGAGGAGAGGTATAAGAGGGGGAGAAGACAGAGAGACAGAGAAAGGGGGAGGAAAGAGAGGGAGGAGGTCATTGAGAATAATTTGCCAGACCTCCCTTGGGATGGTGAGCTCACCTCTTAAATGGCACCACTGGCTTCTTCTCAATGAAATCATTAATCTGGCAGGAGTCCCTGGAGCGTAATGGAGAAGAGAGGAAGAAGAGGGGGAGGACAGGGAGGGTAGAGAGAGAGAGAGAGAGAGAGAGAGAGAGAGAGAGAGAGAGAGAGAGAGAGAGAGAGAGAGAGAGAGAGAGAGAGAGAGAGAGAGAGAGAGAGAGAGAGAGAGAGAGAGAGAGAGAGAGAGAGAGAGAGAGAGAGAGAGAGAGAGAGAGAGAGAGAGATAGAGAGAGAGAGAGCAAGATAGGGCAATGACCCTTGGCAGCCAACCATAATAACTGTGACCTCAATGACCTCAACTGTGACCAATCAAAATGCAGCTGTGAACCTAAACCATCCAATCACATGATCCCATACATCCACTTCAGGCCACACACATCCCAATCATTATTCAGCTAGAACCATTTGGTAGTCAATAATGTAGTGAGTTTGCTAGAGAACATTTTGAAAAAGCCATGCAATTCAATAACAAATCTGTGCCAGGTTTGTGGTCATACACACATCCTTAAAAACATAGGTGTTGGGATAATAAAGAATACTAGTATAGAACAAGAAGGTCCGCACAGGACACATATAGCCTACTGAACACACACACACACACACACACACACACACACACACACACACACACACACACACACACACACACACACACACACACACACACACACACACACACACACACACACACACACACACACACACACTGTAACTGCCTTTATATATAAGCATGTGGTACTCTGGGTCTATAGCCAATAGGATATGGGGATTTCCACCCAGTGTTGGAAAGGAAAGAGAAACACAAAACTTCCATTCTGAGAAGGGTGGAGAGGCCTCAGACATGTCATGCTACAGGCCTACAATAAATTGACGTCTACACACACACAATTATCTCACCTCCTTAATAGGTCTAACTAACCAATACACATACAAACACACACAGACCTCTTTATGTAGCGCATTGGAATGCCTCTGTGAACGGCTGCATTGTGAGAGTCTGTCTCCCACGATTAACTCAGCGCCACACACACAGACACACACAAGGGCCGCCGCCCCGTTGTATACGAGCACAGAGGAATTACACATAATTGGATTAAACTTTTTATTGTAGACTCTGCAGTCACACCCAAACCCGAACTCATCAAAACCTAGAGGCACTCGCATAGCGGCTTCTATGTCTCCCTATGATGATGTGTTTGTGTTTCCTCGTCAGGCTGACAGACTGACAGGCAGCCTGGGGCTCAGAGTTAGCGTGTTAGCTTTACAGCCATTACCCCAGGCCTGTTCACATTTAGCATGTTAGCATTACAGCCATTACCCCAGGCCTGTTAGCTGTTAGCATTACAGCCATCTCCAGGCATGTTAACTGTTAGAATGTTAGCATTACAGCCATCACTCCAGGCCTGTTCAGAGCTCTGAGCAGAAGCTGCACAATACCAGGATGATTAACAGATTAGCGCTCTTTTCTACCTTCTCCTCCCTCCTTAATCCTCCACCCCTCCCACTCCCTCTCTGCTGACGACTTTGTCAACCACTTTGAAAAGAAGGTTGATGACATCCGCTCCTCATTCACTCAGCCTATTGAGTCCACTGGTCCCACTCACACAGAACTACCCTATGCCTTGACCTCTTTCTCCCCTCTCTCTCCAGATGACTAGTGAGGTTCGGCCACCTGACAACCTGCCCGCTCAACCCCATCCTCTCCTCCCTTCTCCAGACCATCTCTGGAGACCTTATCCATTCCTCACTTCCCGCATCAACTCATCCCTGACCACTGGCTGCCCCTCTGTCTTCAAAATGGCCAGAGTCGCTCCCCTCCTCAAGAAACCAACACTCAAAACCCCTCTGAAGCCAAAAACTACAGACCAGTATCCCTTCTTTCTTTTCAGAACACTTGAGCGTTCTGTCTCAGACCAACTCTCTCTCTATCTCTCTCAGAACAATCTTCTTGACCCAAACCAGTCAGGTTTCAAGACGATCACTCAACCGAGACTGCTCTCCTCTGTTCTCATCCTCCTAGATCTATCCTTCGACACCGTGAACCATCAGATCCTCCTCTCCACCCTCTCAGGGCTGGGCACCTGAGGCTGGGCACACTCTTACCTTGCAGGCTGCTCCTACCAGATAACGTGGAGAGGATCTGTGTCTGCACCACGTTCTCATTACTGGTGTCCCCCAGGGCTCAATTCTTGCCTACGGAGCAGCAAGAGGAACTGCCCCTCCCTATCTCCAGGCTATGCTCAAACCATACACCCAAACCCGAGTACTCCGTTCTGCCACCTCTGGTCTCTTGGCCCTCCGACCCCTGCGGGAGGGCAGCTCCCGCTCAGCCCAGTCAAAGCTCTTCTCTGTCCTGGCACACCAATGGTGGAACATTCCCCCTGAAGCTAGGACAGCAGAGTCCCTTCCCATCTTCTGAAAACATCTGAAACCCTAACTCTTCAAAGATAATCTAAAATAATCCCACAGCACCCCCCCCCCCTCGCACCCCCTTACTAGCTCTGATTTGCTGATAGCTACTTTACTGAGGAAAAATGTACTTACTATGTGGTTGTCCCACTAAGCTATCTTAAGATGAATGTACTAACTGGATAAGAGCGTCTGCTAAATGACTAAAATGTCAATGTAAAATGTAGCGCTCACTGCTACAGGTAGACGGCAGATGGATATGTGTGTCAAATCAGTTTTAAAAAATTGTAACACAAGAGGAATAAAATTAAATACACAACAATGGAGCTATATACAGGGAGTACCAGTACCAGATCATTGTGCAGAGGTACGAGGTATTTGAGGTAGATATGTACATGAAGGCAGGGTAAAGTGACTAGGCATCAGGATAGACATTTACATTTACATTTAAGTCATTTAGCAGACGCTCTTATCCAGAGCGACTTACAAATTGGTGCATTCAACTTAGGATAGCCAGTGGAAAACCACTCCCTAGACAATAATAAGAGTAAAATAAAGAACAGAGAAGCAGCAGCAAATGAGTGTAAAAGTGTGTTAGTGTGCGTGTGTGTAATGTGTATGTACAGTGGCTTGCGAAAGTATTAGCGCCATCCATCATTCCTTCAATTCTGACCAGTTTCCCAGTCCCTGCCGATGAAAAACATCCCCACAGCATGATGCTGCCACCACCATGCTTCACTGTGGGGATGGTGTTCTCGGGGTGATGAGAGGTGTTGGGTTTGTGCCAGACATAGCGTTTTCCTTGATGGCCAAAAAGCTCAATTTTAGTCTCATCTGACCAGAGTACCTTCTTCCATATGTTTGGGGAGTCTCCCACATGCCTTTTGGCAAACACCAAATGTGTTTGCTTATTTTTTTCTTTAAGCAATGGCTTTGTTCTGGCCACTCTTCCATAAAGCCCAGCTCTGTGGAGTGTACGGCTTAAAGTGGTCCTATGGACAGATACTCCAATCTCCGCTGTGGAGCTTTGCAGCTCCTTCAGGGTTATCTTTGGTCTCTTTGTTGCCTCTCTGATTAATGCCCTCCTTACCTGGTCCGTGAGTTTTTTCATTTCACTTCACCAATTTGGACTATTTTGTGTATGTCCATTACATGAAATCCAAATAAAAATCCATTTTAATTACAGGTTGTAATGCAACAAAATAGGAAAAACGCCAAGGGGGATGAATACTTTTGCAAGGCACTGTATGTGTGTTTGTGTTGTGTCAGTATACGTGTATGTGAGTGTGTGCGTATGTAGTGTATGTGAATGCGTGTGGGTTTTGTGTGGGAGTGCCAATATAGTGTGTGTGAGTGTGTATATGGTGTGTACAGTGCATTCGGATTCATACCCCTTGACCGTTTCCACATTTTGTTACATTACAGCCTTATTCTAAAATGGATTACATTTTTAAAAAATCCTCATCAATCTAAACACAATACCCTATAATGACAAAGCCAAAACAGGTTTTTACCTTATTTACATAAGTATTCAGACCCTTTGCTATGAGACTCTAAATTGAGCTCAGGTGCATCCTGTTTCCATTGCTCATCCTTGACATGTTTCTACAACTTGATTGGAGTCCACCTGTGGTAAATTCAATTGATTGGACATAATTTGGAAAGGCACACACCTGTCTAAATAGTTATCAGAGCAAAAACCAAGCCATGAGGTCGAAGGAATTGTCCATAGAGCTCAGAGACAGGATTGTGTCGAGGCTCAGATTTGGTGGTGGCAGCATCATGCTGTGGGGATGTTTTTCAGTGGCAGGGACTGGGAGACTAGTCAGGATCGAGGGAAAGATGAACGGAGCAAAGTACAGAGAGATCCTTAAAGAAAACCCACTCCAGAGCGCTCAGGACCTTAGACTGGGGTGAAGGTTTACCTTCCAACAGGACAACGACCCTAAGCACAATTTAAAAAAAAAACAATTTAATCAATTTTAGAATAAGGCTGTAACGTAACAAAATGTGGAAAAAGTCAAGGTGTCTGAATACTTTCCGAATGCACTGTATATTCTCCTTCTGCATGTTTGATGTCTTGTCGGAGATCGTAGCAGGCTTTCTTGTATGCATCTGTGTCCGTGTCCTGTTCCTTTTAAGCAGTAGCTCTAGCCTTTAGGCCAGCACGGATGTTGCCTGTGAACCATGGTTTTTGGTTTGGATATGTTCTTATAGTCACTGTGTGGATGACGTTGTCTATGCACTTATTGATGAAGCCCGTGACTGTTGTGGTAAACTCCTCAATGCCATCGGATGAATTCCGGAACATATCCCAGTCTGTAAAACAGTGTTGTAGCCTCGCGTCTGCTTCATCCAACCACCGTATTGAGCGCATCACTGGTACTTCCTGTTTTAGCTTTTTTGTAAACAGGAAGCAGGAGAATGGAGTCATGGTCAGATTTGCCGAAGGGAGGATGAGGGAGGGCCTTGTATGCGTTTCTGAGGTCTAGAGATGTAGCGCCCCCTAGTGGCGCAGGAGACGTGTTTGTAGAAGTGAGGTAGAACCCCGTTAAAGTCTCCGCCCAACAGAAACGCTGCATCTGGGTTAGCAGCTTCTTGTTTGTTTATGGCCCCACACAGCTATTTCAGTGCCAGATTCATGTTGGATTGTGGAGGGATGTAGACAGCTGTGATAATTACAGATGAGAACTCTCTTGGTAGATAAAAGGGTCTGCAGCTTACCATGAGGTATTCTATATCAGGTGAGCAAAAGCTTGAGATTTCCATCACACTTGAAGCAGCAAACCAGTTGTTATTTATGAAAAAACACACTCCACCTCCTTTCGACTTCCCTGAAGCCACCATCCGATCCTGCATCTGCATGGAGAATCCACTGAGTACTATGTGCATAGTGTCATCATCCAGCCACGTTTCAGTAAGACATAATATTGGAGCTTTTCAAGTCTCTCTGATAGGAGACTCTCGAACAAAGCTAATCCATCTTACTCTCGAGTGACTGGACATTTGCCAATAGAACATTTACATTTAGAACGGAGGGAATGCCGTTCGATTTTCTCTTTGACTCAATTTCACCAGCCGCGTCTACGTCTGCAGCGTTTGGTAGCCCATGGAACAAAGGAAAATTGTCTGGTATGAACAGTGGAACAGCTGAGTCGGAGTTGAAGTTGTATTTGAAGTCGAAATTGAGGTTAGTATCTGCTTGGCGGTCATATGTGATAATAGTATGAACTTTCTGTACAAAAAAAGATAAATACGATAAAAGTCACTATTTGCAAAGTTTGGTTAGAACTCATAAGATGTTGCCCTTCTCCGTCACTGATGTGTGCTGAGCATTCTGGCTCAAAATGGCTGCCGTGTATTCCAGATGTCATTGCTATACATTGGTGGAGGTGGAATAATGATCGCACACAATGTACAGTGCTTTGGATGGATCTTGCATGCAGCATACGGATTTTATGATTTATTTTCCCATTCCATCCTCATTGCCAATGTAGGGCATCTAGGCACAAGCGACACATGCTCTCCCTCTCCCTCTCCCTCTCCCTCTCCCTCTCCCTCTCCCTCTCCCTCTCCCTCTCCCTCTCTGTGGTGTGCAGCATTAGTAATCCTGGGTAAAAACGGGCAGCTGGCACTAGGAGAGATTACAAACAGTCACTGCACATCTGTAGACCACACACACACACACACACTCTCACACCTGCATCTCTCCCTATCTCTACCTCTCTCCCTACCTCTACCTCTCTCCCTACCTCTACCTCTCTCCCTACCTCTACCTCTCTCCCTACCTCTACCTCTCTCCCTACCTCTACCTCTCTCTACCTCTACCTCTCTCCCTACCTCTACCTCTCTCCCTACCTACCTCTCTACCTCTACCTCTCTTCCTACCTCTACCTCTCTCCCTACCTCTACCTCTCTCCCTACCTCTCTCTCTACCTCTCTCTCTACCTCTACCTCTCTCCCTACCTCTCTCTCTACCTCTACCTCTCTCCCTACCTCTACCTCTCTCGCTACCTCTACCTCTCTCGCTACCTCTACCTCTCTCTCTACCTCTCTCTCTACCTCTCTCTCTACCTCTACCTCTCTCCCTACCTCTCTCCCTACCTCTACCTCTCTCCCTACCTCTACCTCTCTCCCTACCTCTACCTCTCTCCCTACCTACCTCTACCTCTCTCTCTACCTACCTCTACCTCTCTCTCTACCTCTACCTCTCTCTATACCTCTCTCTCTACCTCTCTCTCTACCTCTACCTCTCTCTCTACCTCTACCTCTCTCCCTACCTCTACCTCTCTCCCTACCTCTCTCTCTACCTCTCTCTCTACCTCTCTCTCTACCTCTACCTCTCTCCCTACCTCTACCTCTCTCTCTACCTCTCTCTCTACCCCTCTCTCTCTCTCTCTCTCTCTCTCTCTCTCTCTACCTCTACCCCCCCCTCTCTCTACCTCTACCTCTCTCTCTCTACCTCTACCTCTCTCCCTACCTCTACATCTCTCCCTCTCTACCTCTACCTCTCTCTCTCTCTACCTCTACCTCTCTCTCTCCCTACCTCTACCTCTCTCCCTACCTCTACCTCTCTCTCTCCCTACCTCTACCTCTCTCCCTACCTCTACCTCTCTCTCTATCTCCACCTCTCTCTCTCTCTCTACCGCTACCTCTCTCCCTACCTCTACCTCTCTCCCTACCTCTACCTACCTCTACCTCTATCCCTACCTCTACCTCTCTCCCTATCTCTACCTCTCTCTCTACCTCTCTCTCTACCTCTCTCCCTACCTCTACCTCTATCCCTACCTCTCCCTCTCTCCCTACCTCTCTCTCTACCTCTCTCTTTACCTCTACCTCTCTCTCTACCTCTACCTCTCTCTCTACCTCTACCTCTCTCTCTCTCTCTCTCTCTCTCTCTCTCCACCTCTCTCCGTACCTCTATCTCTCTCCCTACCTACCTCTACCTCTCTATACCTACCTCTACCTCTCTCTCTACCAACCTCTACCTCTCTCCCTACCTCTACCTCTCTCCCTATCTCTACCTCTCTCTCTACCTCTACCTCTCTCTCTATATCCACCTCTCTCCCTACCTCTCTCTCTCCCTACCTCCACCTCTCTCACTACCTCTCTCTCTACCTCTCTACCTCTATCTCTACCTCTACCTCTCTACCTCTCTCTCTACCTATACCTCTATCTCTACCTCTACCTCTCTACCTCTCTCTCTACCTATACCTCTCTCTCCACCTCTCTCTCTCCACCTCTCTCTCTCTCTACCTCTACCTCTCTCTCTACCTCTACCTCTCTCTCTACCTCTACCTCTCTCTCTACCTCTACCTCTCTCTCTACCTCTACCTCTCTCTCTACCTCTACCTCTCTCTCTACCTCTACCTCTCTCTCTACCTCTACCTCTCTCCCTACCTCTATCTCTCTCCCTACCTCTATCTCTCTCTCTACCTCTACCTCTCTCTCTACCTCTACCTCTCCCTCTACCTCTACCTCTCCCTCTCCCTCTCTCTCTCTACCTCTCTCCCTACCTCTACCTCTCTCCCTACCTCTACCCCACCTCTACCTCTCTCTCTACCTCTATCACTACCTCTACCTCTCTCTCTACCTCTTCTCTCTCCCTACTTCTACCTCTCTCCCTACCTCTACCTCTCTCTCTACCTCTACCTCTACCTCTACCTCTCTCTCTACCTCTACCTCTCTCCCTACCTCTACCTCTCTCCCTACCTCTACCTCTCTCCCTACCTCTACCTCTCTCCCTACCTCTACCTCTCTCCCTACCTCTACCTCTCTCCCTACCTCTACCTCTCTCCCTACCTCTACCTCTCTCCCTACCTCTACCTCTCTCTCTACCTCTACCTCTCTCCCTACCTCTTCTCTCTCCCTACCTCTTCCTCTCTCCCTACCCCTACCTCTACCTCTATCTCCACCTCTCTCCCTACCTCTACCTCTCTCCCTACCTCTACCTTTCTCCCTACCTCTACCTCTCTCTCTAACTCTACCTCTCTCCCTACCTCTACCTCTCTCTCTACCTCTACCTCTCTCTCTCCCTGTACCTCTCTCCCTACCTCTACCTCTCTCCCTACCTCTACCTCTCTCTCTATCTCCACCTCTCTCTCTCTCTCTCTCTACCTCTCTACCTACCTCTACCTCTCTCCCTATCTACACCTCTCTCTCTCGCTCTCTCTCTCTCTCTCTACCTCTCTCCCTACCTCTACCTCTCTCTCTACCTCTACCTCTCTCTCTACCTCTCTCTCCCTACCTCTACCTCTCTCCCTACCTCTCTCTCTACCTCTATCACTACCTCTACCTCTCTCTCTACCTCCACCTCTCTCTCTACCTCCACCTCTACCTCTCTCTCTACCTCTACCTCTCTCTCTACCTCTTCTCTCTCCCTACTTCTACCTCTCTCCCTACCTCTACCTCTCTCCCTACCTCTACCTCTCTCCCTACCTCTACCTCTCTCCCTAACCTCTACCTCTCTCCCTACCTCTACCTCTCTCCCTACCTCTACCTCTCTCCCTACCTCTACCTCTCTCCCTACCTCTACCTCTCTCTCTACCTCTACCTCTCTCTCTACCTCTACCTCTCTCTCTACCTCTACCTCTCTCCCTACCTCTACCCCACCTCTACCTCTCTCTCTACCTCTATCACTACCTCTACCTCTTCTCTCTCCCTACTTCTACCTCTCTCCCTACCTCTACCTCTCTCCCTACCTCTCTCTCTACCTCTACCTCTCTCTCTACCTCTACTCTCTCTCTACCTCTACCTCTCTCTCTCTCTACCTCTATCTCTCTACCTCTACCTCTCTCTCTACCTCTACCTCTCTACCTCTATCACTACCTCTACCTTTCTCTCTACCTCTTCTCTCTCCCTACTTCTACCTCTCTCCCTACCTCTACCTCTCTCTCTACCTCTACCTCTCTCTCTACCTCTACCTCTCTCCCTACCTCTAAACCACCTCTACCTCTCTCTCTACCTCTATCACTACCTCTATCACTACCTCTACCTCTATCACTACCTCTACCTCTCTCTCTACCTCTTCTCTCTCCCTACCTCTACCTCTTTCTCTACCTCTACCTCTCTCCCTACCTCTACCTCTCTCCCTACCTCTACCTCTCTCTCTCCCTGTACCTCTCTCTCTATCTCCACCTCTCTCTCTCTCTCTCTCTACCTCTACCTCTACCTCTCTCTCTACCTCTACCTCTACCTCTCTCTCTACCTCTACCTCTCTCTCTACCTCTACCTCTACCTCTCTCTCTCCCTGTACCTCTACCTCTCTCTCTACCTCTACCTCTACCTCTCTCTCTACCTCTACCTCTACCTCTCTCTCTACCTCTACCTCTACCTCTCTCTCTACCTCTACCTCTACCTCTCTCTCTACCTCTACCTCTACCTCTCTCTCTACCTCTACCTCTCTCTCTACCTCTCTCTCTACCTCTCTCCCTACCTCTACCTCTCTCCCTACCTCTCCCTCTACCTCTACCTCTACCCTAACCATAACCTTAGACAAGCAGTTGCTTACCAACAGATAGTTGTTGATAGTATGACCATCTGTAGAGCATCTATCCAGACTATCCAAATAAAGTGGGACACTACCTTTCTCTCTCCCCCATCTTATTTCTATCTATCTACATCTGCTAACCCTAGATGACCCCCCCCCCCTACATCCTTCAATTCTTCTCTCTATACTTTACTTTAGTTTATTTAGTAAATATTTTCTTAACTCTATTTCTTTAACTGCATTGTTGGTTAAGGGCTTGTAAGTAAGCATTTCACGGTAAGGTCTACACCTGTTGTATTCGGAGCATGTGACAAATAAAATTGGATTTGATTTGATTTTGATTTTATAGTCATGTATGCATTGCTCATACAAACATCTCTCCCCTCTCCGGCTTCCTCTCTCTCTCTTTCCCCCTCTCTCCCCTATGTTAGCTATGCTAACATAAGAACATCAGTATAAGAGCTACGCTGTAGTGCACTCTGTTCTCAGCTAACCACTGTAACAAACAAACTGGCTCCACCCACTGGGGACTGGACTTGCTCTGGTAGGACTGTGTGTGTGTGTGTGTGTGTGTGTGTGTGTGTGTGTGTGTGTGTGTGTGTTGTGTGTGTGTGTGTGTCCGTAGCAGCACGTGTGTGTTTTAATCCTCCATTTAGCATGCCTGTGTGTACATTACAGTTTAGGCAGTAAATCCTCTCTCCCAAGACAGCGAGACCAAGCTGCGGCAATT
>NW_028160898.1:0-42500 GCF_964263955.1 Coregonus lavaretus
CGTGTGGAATGTCTCTGTGTGTGTTCTTGTCATCAGAGACCAAGATGACCATGGCATACATATTGACTATGAAAGGGTCATAACAGCTAAAACATTGACATGTAGTTTTAACTTAGTATAAGTAACAACCTTGCCTTTTTACATTCACTTACACTTTCTGCAGTTCATTTAAAGTCAGTAGGGCACAGACATTATGGAAAGTCAGTGACTCACCATTCCCGTGTCAGTGTCCTCAGTGTCCTCAGGCATCAGACAGAGTGGAGAACCGTGAAGCATGTGGAACCCAGTCAGGGAAAAGGATATCATTAAACTCAATGTGGTTCATTCTAACATCTGGAACTTCCCATCGCTACATACACCAACACAAACATCATCTGGCGCAGAACTCTATGTGTGTGTATGTGTGTGTGTGTTCTCACTTCTCAGAGTGTGGTTTCAGCATTGCTTGTTTATAATTCATAATTGCCTTGGCCTGGGGAGATGCCAGCTGGTAGGAAACTAATTTAGTCTGGTATAATCACGCATTGGAGGTGGAGATATGCACAGGCAGACTCGGCAGACACAGTGTATCTCTCTCTCTCTCTCTCTCTCTCTCTCTCTCTCTCTCTCTCTCTCTCTCACACACACACACACGCAGCACGCATACACACACACAAAATCCTATTTTCCCTAAACCTAATCCTGACCCCTAATCCTAACCCCTAACCCTTAACCCTAACACCCTAACCCCTACCCTTAACCCTAAAACCTTAACCCCTAGCCCTAAACCTAACCCTAACTCCTAAACATAACCACAAACCCTAACCTCTTAAGCCTAAAATAGCCTTTCTACAAGTGAGGACTGGAATGTCCTCACTTCTCTGAATTTGAGTTGGTTTGCTATACTTGTGAGGACTTCTGGTACTCACAAGAATAGTAAAACGTGTACACACACATGCACATGCACATGCACACACACCTGGAGGGAATGCACACACGTGCGCGCACACACATACACACACCTGGAGGGCATGTGGAGAAGTTCACATCTCCTGCTGCATAGACAGACTCAGTGAGGAGCATCAAAGACTACTCTCTGTGGAATAGAGTATTAAATCCATGCAAAGTGATGGGCTGTATAGCTGCGTGGGCCAAGTACATCAATCATCCATGTGCTGTTGGCCAACCAACCAGGGGCGATTCTAGGATTTCTTTGATGGGGTGGCCAATGGGGGATCAAGAACATGCCATGGGTGGCCAAGGGAAATCATAAAATTGTATGACAAATAGCGTTGAAAATGAGCTTGAACTACAAATCAATGTATTGAATAACTGTTTCAACTGGTAATTTGTATCTGCACTAATTCATTCAAATAAATCAATTTGAAGTGAAGTGATCCATATTGATCCATATTCAAGTTGAAGCTGATTTACTGCATTTCTACACAATGTAGTTACAATCTCTAGAATTATATTTGGAGAACAGCAAAAACAAGCATAAATGACTCCAGTCATTATCACCACGGCTGCTATAGCTTAATTCACCTCAGTCGATAAGGGACATATGGGCACTAAAAAGACTCATGAGCACCAACATGTGAAGTTCATAGGAGCATGTCAAATTGGGTGTCAAATGAAAACTAAATTAGGAATAAGCAAAGGCTTTGATTTCTGGTCAAACAGGGGTCTTGGACAACATATACCAGAAAAAGCATTACAATGTATTAGAAATACATCAAAACACAATAATGTTGAAGTAAAGACCCCTGCCAACTAATATCAACACTTATATTTCGTTTTGGAGAAATGATTTGCCTTCTGTAAGGTTAAGAAACATTGCTTTGTGCCATGTAATGCCGTTACCAAAAACCCACATATTGTCACGATCGTCGTAAGAAGCGGACCAAGGCGCAGCGTGATAGGCGTACATCTTTTAATGAGTACTTTACATAAACAACAAAACGATACGTGAAGTCTAAAGGTTCACCAACACAAACCTATACAGAACAAGATCCCACAATCAACTGTGCAAAACAGGCTGCCTAATTATGGTTCCCAATCAGAGACAACGAGCAACAGCTGCCTCTGATCGGGAACCACCCTGGCCAACATAGATCTAAACGATCTAGACAGAAAACAAGGAACAACTAAACATAGGAACTAACACCCTGGCTCAACATTAAAGAGTCCCCAGAGCCAGGGCGTGACACATATCTTTAAGATATTTTCTAATTCCTCTCCCTCATGAGGGATGACAATGAAAGTTCACAGAAGTTACAAGTAAAGTTAGACCTACCAATTAGTTAGTGTTTTTACTGATATCAAGTTTATTTATTAACTATTAAGTAATTAAAACTGGTAATTCTCTTACCAAATCGGTAAATTACTGTAGTGTAGTAAACCATACATAAGTAGAGTCCATACATAACATTTTAGAATAAACCAATGCCAAAGGCTACAGTAATTAGCTATTAGATATCTCAGCACCGGGATACCAACTAGTTTAGTTTCCTGTCTAGTCAAACAGCAGCTACCTAGCCATCTTCTTCCTCCGCACTACTTTCGTCAACTGAGAGAAAAGTTGCTCTGTTCGATCACTGCAGCTGCACTCTCCCGCCGGCTCTGAGCCGTCCACATGGTCCTAAAGTCAGCCCATTAATACTGTTAAACTGCCAGAACAAAGGCAAGTTTTTTCACTCAGATTGACAGCGCTCTGACGCAATGAGAATGGGGGGGCACTAAGGGTGGCCAATCATATTTTGTCCTTTTCCCTGTTATCCTTTTGTAAATTCACAGAATCCCAGCACAAAGTCAGCGCAATATAACTTTTCCATATTTACCAATTTTCAAAATAAAAAATTCTAAATTTAATATTTTATCTAGTAACCCAAAACGTCCTACAAGCAATGAAAGAGCGGCAGTTGATACATGAGAAGTCAAGAGTCTGGTATGAATATCGACAGAAACTTGCGGCTCTATAAAAGGTTTGACTTTTGAGCATACAGCTATTGGCGCCATCTACTGTGGGGATGACCACATATTACAACCAGGATAAGAAACCTATAAAATATGTCTCCAATAACCAAATAATAGAAAACATGTAGAAGTTGTCATCTTATGTCTCAAACGGTCTATTTTTCAACAAATAATTTACAAATTTTACACAGATAAAATCCATGTATTTTTTATATAGCCTGTTGAAAGTGTAGAGCATGGCATACATTGTATGGTGTAGAAATGTCACACCCTGGCTCTGGGACTCTATATGTTGAGCCAGGGTGTGTTCATTCTATGTGTTAGATGTCTATGTTGGTAGTTCTAGTTGTGGTTATTTCTATGTTGGCTAGAGTGACTCCCAATCAGAGGCAACGAGTGTCAGCTGTCGTTGGTTGTCTCTGATTGGGAGCCATATTTAAACTGTCTGTTTTTCCTTTGTGTTTGTGGGTTCTTGTTCTGTGTTGGTCATTGTTACCGTGGACTTCACGAGTCGTTTCTTGTTTTGTTGGTTGTCTATTATCACTAAAGATAATAAAGTTTAAACATGTTCGTTCATCACGCTGCGCCTTGGTCTATTCCCTACGACGATCGTGACAGAAGAACCCACCAAGTAAGGACCAAGCAGCGTGTCCCGGGGCAGAACTTGGACTGGACATGGGAGGAAGCGCCGGGAAAGGCCCTGGCGAAAGAGGAGCAGCGGCGTCAGCAGTGTCAACGTCGGACAGGCGAGAGGCAACCCCAGACATTTTTTAGGGGGGGGCACACGGCATGGACGACGGGGCTGACGGAGGCAGAAAAGGGGCGGATTCAGAAGGCCACCAGGTTACGGGGGCCACTGGTCAAAGCAGGGAAGGAAGGTGTAGAGGCACGGCGAGAGGTACTGGGGTGTGTTACCAGTCCGGTCCGGCCCGTTCCAGATCCCGAGGTAGAGCTAGTGGTGTGTGTCCACAGTACGGTCCGGCCTGTTCCGGCCCCTCGCACCAAGTGTACGGTGCGCGTCGCCAGCCCTGTCCGGCCTGTCCCTGCTCCTCGCACCAAGCCTACAGTATGCGTCGCCAGCCCGGTCCGGCCTGTCCCTGCTCCACGCACCAAGCCTACGGGGTGCGTCGCCAGCCCAGCCCGGCCTGTCCCTGCTCCACGCACCAAGCCTACGGGGTGCGTCGCCAGCCCAGCCCGACCTGTCCCTGCTCCACGCACCAAGCCTACGGGGTGCATCGCCAGCCCAGTCCGGCCTGTCCCTGCTCCACGCACCAAGCCTACGGTGTGCGTCGCCAGCCCAGTCCGGCCTGTCCCTGCTCCACGCACCAAGCCTACGGTGTGCGTCGCCAGCCCAGTCCGGCCTGTCCCTGCCCCACGCACCAAGCCTACGGTGTGCGTCGCCAGCCCAGCCCGGCCTGTCCCTGCTCCACGCACCAAGCCTACGGTGTGCGTCGCCAGCCCAGCCCGGCCTGTCCCTGCTCCACGCACCAAGCCTACGGTGTGCGTCGCCAGCCCGGTCCGGCCTGTCCCTGCTCCACGCACCAAGCCTACGGTGTGCGTCGCCAGCCCAGTCCGGCCTGTCCCTGCCCCACGCACCAAGCCTACGGTGTGCGTCGCCAGCCCAGCCCGGCCTGTCCCTGCTCCACGCACCAAGCCTACGGTGTGCGTCGCCAGCCCAGCCCGGCCTGTCCCTGCTCCACGCACCAAGCCTACGGTGTGCGTCGCCAGCCCGGTCCGGCCTGTCCCTGCTCCACGCACCAAGCCTACGGTGTGCGTCGTCAGCCTGGTAAGGCCCGTTGCTGCTCCACGCACCAAGCCTACGGTGCGCGTCGCCAGCCCGGCCCGGCCTGTTCCTGCTACTCGCACTAAGCCAGGGGTGCGAGTCGTCAGCCTGGTAAGGCCCGTTCCTCCTCCACGCACCAAGCCAGGGGTGCGCGTCGTCAGCCTGGTAAGGCCCGTTCCTCCTCCACGCACCAAGCCAGGGGTGCGCGTCGTCAGTCCAGCACAACCCGTGCCTGGGTCACCGGTGCCTGGTAGGGTACCGGTCAACTGCTCCACTACGGAGCTGAAGCTAACCGCTCCTGCTACGTCCAGTTCAGCTCCAGCCAGCGGGGCCAGACTGGACCAGGGGCGCTATGGGGGGTTTATTGGAGGGTGGTGGGCAAGGCCGGAGCCAGAACCGCCGCCGAGGAGGTATGCCCACCCAGCCCTCCCCTGTTTTGTTCAAGTTGAGGCGCGGTCGCAGTCCGCGCCTTTAGGGGGGGGTACTGTCACACCCTGGCTCTGGGACTCTATATGTTGAGCCAGGGTGTGTTCATTCTATGTGTTAGATGTCTATGTTGGTAGTTCTAGTTGTGGTTATTTCTATGTTGGCTAGAGTGACTCCCAATCAGAGGCAACGAGTGTCAGCTGTCGTTGGTTGTCTCTGATTGGGAGCCATATTTAAACTGTCTGTTTTTCCTTTGTGTTTGTGGGTTCTTGTTCTGTGTTGGTCATTGTTACTGTGGACTTCACGAGTCGTTTCTTGTTTTGTTGGTTGTGTATTATCACTAAAGATAATAAAGTTTAAACATGTTCGTTCATCACGCTGCGCCTTGGTCTATTCCCTACGACGATCGTGACAAGAAATTTGATATGTTATGCTGCTCCTTTATCTAACAATGGAGGCCTTTTTGCAATGTCGTCTAAAATAAGGTTCATATTAAAGCTGATATTCCGATTTTCAGAGAGGGAAGTTCCAGTCAAACGGTTCAGAAAATGATAGAATTATGGAAGAATAAAATTGCCTGGGAAAAAAAGAGCAGAGGGGGAGAAATTCTTAACTGGAAAAATTACATTTCTTAATGCAACAACAGTTACACATCAGAGGAACAAGTAGGTTACACACTTGGGCTGTACAGTACATCTGACTAAACTGACTGATTTGTTTGTCACTGTTGTGTTGGCCATTGATGTTGACGATAGTATGTGTAATTGCATATGAGCTCAATTTATTAGAAAAGTTTGGTTTTTATGTACTGTAGATAATCATCATCATCATCATCCATCATAACCACCATCATAACCACATTCCATTGGATCATTATCATGTCCACATATCACCATGACGTTTGTTTCACACAGCTTGTCTTCTTGATCCTTCACATTAAACCAGGTCAGCCATTAGAATCAGTTGAACAGTGGCTGTAGTGAGAGGAGAGGAGAATGGAGTCCGTTCCCAGCACTCCCCAGGTGGGCTAAATGGACTGGGCCAGAGCCAGGGTTTTATCTCACCATCTCAGGCCATGAGGCCAGCTAAGGACAGGAGAGGCCCACTCCTTGCCTCAACACCCCTGTTGCTACAGAGTTACATCCCCCAGTCAGCGTCCGCCCAACAGCAGACCCAAGAGCATATACTCTGTGAGCATAACCTCCTCTCACCTCACCTCCATGACTGTGGTGGTTCAAAAACAATATAATCCATGCCCCATCAGGAGAGAAGAGAGGGTAGATAAGAAGAGAGGGGGAGAAGAGAAGAAAAGGTAGAGAAGACGTGTCGGAGACGAGGAAGAGGTGAGATGAGGAGGAGAGGGGTGTAAGGTAGAGAGGAGGTGAGAACAGGACAGGAGAGGAGGAGAAGGTGCCCTGCGTGCAGTCCCACACCTCTGGCCCCAGGACAGCCATTCATTAGCCCTACTCCCTCCGTCAATCAGTCAGTCCACTGCTTGCCTGCCGAGCCTTGGCCCTCCATATGTAACACTAGAGTGTTTTCCTACCCTGGGCTGGCTGGGGGGTGGTCGGGAGCCCTGGCCCCTATCCCCTGGCCCCTATCCCCTGGCTCCTGGCTTGGTTTGGCACACAGTGAAGACTAAATATCTTTCTTTGTAAATACCGTAAGACACACCAGAGTCATATTTTCCTTCTTGTACTCATTGGTTGTCTTCCAGAGATTTCTACAGAGGCTGCCAGACTTAGTAGGTTACCACTCTTTCCAGAGAGAAGAGATGCGTTTTACATGCCCACCACTGTTACACAGAACACCTTTCACTTACAAATGCTTTGCCCTACTCAGTGTAGTTTCACCCATACACCTTTCAAGACTGTCACTTCGGTCCAATGCATCCATGTTCTATGGTAGGTCCATTTACTCATACTAATTCATCTCCTTTATACACTGTATCCATCCATCATGTCAGCAGCATTACAATCCTTTAAAAAAGTGTTTCTAAACATTATTCACCCTTTCTCTGTAGTTTTAATGAGGTATATTCCCTAACCCTGTTCTCGCCACACCTAGAAGTCAAAACCATTATGATCTGTAATGGGTTATTTGCATCATACCCATGAGGGACTTAGTCTCTGGAGGGTATTTAAATCAGATTAACCCTGTCAAGAATAAAACAATTTGACCCTAGAGGAAAGTCAACCTTGTTTGATTTATGCTCTTCTCTATCTAACTCTGCCCTCACTTGTCCAGCGCTATAGGTTACCTGCATATCATCCTATCCACATATATACACATATTATGTGAGATAGCCCTCAGGGCAAAGGCATCCTACACCATGGGAATGGCTCAAAGCCTTTGTCTTTGCGCTAAACAGATCCTGTCATAACTTATTGAAGACAAAATGGTGTAGACGGCACCATGTCCTCCCCCTGGAGATATATGGCATTATTTACCATAACACCTGTGTAACATCAACTCCCAATGCACCCTGGGTAGACCAGCACACAACAATGGGTGGCTTTCAGGCCCATCCCTAGTTTAATCCTAACAACAGAAAGACTCACCCACATGAAAAAATACTATAGTACGGAATAAATACTATATTATTCACTGTAGTGTGTTTTTGCGGACTTTACTGCAGTATTCACTGTAATGTTTTTGCAGACTAAAGTCTAAAGTCCGCAAAAACCCTTCAGTAAATGCTGTAATATTTACTGTAGTATACTGTAGTATAGTGTAGTATTTACAGTCAACTGTAGTATACATACTGTAGGAAAATAAAACTATAGTATGTACAGTGCCTTGCAAATAAATTCATCCCCCTTGGCATTTTTCCTATTTTGTTGCATTACAACCTGCAATTTAAATGGATTTCTATTTGGATTTCATGTAATGGACATAAACAAAATAGTCCAAATTGGTGAAGTGAAATGAAAGAAATAACTTGTAATTTTTTTTAAAATACAAAATAAATAACGGAACGGTGGTGCCCAGAGTCTGCAACATCACTAAGCAAGGGGCACCACCAAGCAAGCGGCACCATGAAGACCAAGGAGCTCTCCAAACAGGTCAGGGACAAAGTTGTGGAGAAGTACAGATCAGGGTTGGGTTATAAGAAAATATCCAAAACTTTGAACATCCCACGGAGTACCATTAAATCCATTATATTTTTTTTTTGAAAGAATATGGCACCACAACAAACCTGCCAAGAGAGGGCCGCCCACCAATACTCATGAACCAGGCAAGGAGGGCATTAATCAGAGAGGCAACAAAGAGACCAAAGATAACCCTGAAGGAGCTGCAAAGCTCCACAGCAGAGATAGGAGTATCTGTCCATAGGACCACTTTAAGCCGTACACTCCACAGAGCTGGGCTTTACGGAAGAGTGGCCAGAAAAAAAGCCATTGCTCGAAGAAAATAATAAGCAAAAGGCATGTGGGAGACTCCCCAAACATATGGAAGAAGGTACTCTGGTCAGATGACACTAAAATTGAGGTTTCTGGCCATCAAGGAAAACGCTATGTCTGGCGCAAACCCAACACCTCTCATCACCCCGAGAACACCATCCCCACAGTGAAGCATGGTGGTGGCAGCATCATGCTGTGGGGATGTTTTTCATCGGCAGGGACTGGGAAACTGGTCTGAATTTAAGGAATGATGGATGGCGCTAAATACAGGGAAATTCTTGAGGGAAACCTGTTTCAGTCTTCCAGAGATTTAAGACTGGGACGGAGGTTCACCTTCCAGCAGGACAATGACCCTAAGCATACTGCTAAAGTAACACTCAAGTGGTTTAAGGGGAAACATTTAAATGTCTTGGAATGGCCTAGTCAAAGCGCAGACCTCAATCCAATTGAGAATCTGTGGTATGACTTAAAGATTGCTGTACACCAGCGGAACCCATCCAACTTGAAGGAGCTGGAGCGGTTTTGCCTTAAAGAATGGGAAAAAATCCCAGTGGCTAGATGTGCCAAGCTTATAGAGACATACCCCAAGAGACTTGCAGCTGTAATTGCTGCAAAAGGTGGCTCTACAAAGTATTGACTTTGGGGGGGGGGGGGTGAATAGTTATGCACGCTCAAGTCTTCAGTTTTTTTGTCTTATTTCTTGTTTGTTTCACCCCAAAAAATATTTCGCATCTTCAAAGTGGTAGGCATGTTGTGTAAATCAAATGATGCAAACTCCCAAAAAATTAAATTTAATTCCAAGTTGTAAGGCAAGAAAATAGGAAAAATGCCAAGGGGGGTGAATACTTTCGCAAGCCACTGTACTATAGTGATAAATATAGTGTTTTTGCGGATTGTAGTAGCCTATACTGCAGTATTTACTGTAGTGTTATTGCAGACTGTGGTATACTGTAGTATTTACTGTAGTGTTTTTGCAGACTGTGGTATACTGTAGTATTTACTGTAGAGTTTTTGCAGACATAACTGTAGTATTTACTATAGTGTTTTTGTTTTATTATCTATGACATAGAAATAGAGTCTTTTTCCTAGTGGTGAAATACTAAAAGAGCAAATGTTCCATAACCTGTAGGTAGGTAGGACTGGGGTCTGAACAGATAGTTCAGAGCTTCTGCTATTTTCTATAACCTGTAGGGAACACAATATATGGTCTATACTTGGCATGTAGGGTTCTCACTTATGGGTGGCACAAATTAAGATATGAGGAGAGGAATGGGCCGGGTATATGAAAATGAAATACTGTAGTATTTACTATAGTTAAAAAAGTGTCGCGTTTTTTTGCGGACTGTAGTGTTTTTGCGGACATTATCTTAGTATTTAATCTAGTATTCTATAGTATACTACAATATTCTATAGTAAGTACTACATGTTAGAGGGATACTACAGTGTTTAGTATAGTATTGTACAGTATAATACAATTTACTACAGAATTCTATAGTCAGTACTGTAGTATTCTATGTTAAACTGTAGTATTTTTTCATGTGGGCACAGACACATCATTGAAAGGCAAGTATATTGTTTGGTCATATTCACAGACACCATTGAGAAGCAAATATATTATTTGGTGAAACTCTCCTTGAATTGTTCAAAGTTGCACTATGTTCCTTTAGTTCTGTGGTACAAACGTTCCAATGAGGTGGATACATTTGGCACTGGCAGTGTAACTTACTATAACGCATAGTGATCGTGAAATAACATAGAACAATATAATTTTCACAATTGACACTAACAATAAACCCTGTTGACTTCTTCCAACCAAAAACATATTCTAGGAATAATAATGTGTGTTTGTCAGAGGCTCACTGATCTCTCTGTTATTAGAAAACAGCTGTGTGTGTGTGTGTGTGTGTGTGTGTGTGTGTGTGTGTGTGTGTGTGTGTGTGTGTGTGTGTGTGTATATGTGTTTGTTTGTGTGTGTGTTTCCTTGGTTGTGAGAGAGACAAACTAAGGGCAGGAACTGAGCTGTGAACATTCAGCATCTCATCTCATCAGCATGCGGAGATGCATTAACATTACCATAGCAATGGTGGAGAACATGAGAGGTGAATACTGTGAGGTATTTGGCAGCAGATTGATACTCAGGGCCCAATTACAACCATTCGGCTGCATTCTCCTTTACTCAGGAGATTTCACATCTCACAGCCCTCTGCTCCTGTCAATATCTTCAAACTGTCAGCAGTCAGACTCAGAGAGTGTTTGCGTGTGTAAAAGTCTGTGTGTGTGTGTGTGTGTGTGTGTGTGTGTGTGTGTGTGTGTGTGTGTGTGTGTCAGGAGGAGCAGCTCAGCTCAGTACTAATGAGGACAGAGACGGATCCAGACATAATCCTTTCCTCCTCAGCATCAACTACATGAAAAAATACTATAGTATGGTATAAATACTATAGTATTCACTGTAGTGTTTTTGCTGACTTTACTGTAGTATTCAATGTAGTGTTTTTGCGGACTTTAGTCCACAAAAACACTACATTGAATACTATAGTATTTACTGTAGTATACTGTAGTATCTACAGTTAACTATAATATAAATTTTGTAGTAAAAGATAACTGTAGTATATACTATAGTAATGAATGTAGTGTTTTTGCGGACTGTACTATACTATAGTATTTACTGTAGAGTTTTTGTTTTATTATCTTTGACATAGAAGTGGAGGCTTTCTCCTTCAGGAAACCTAACCTAGAATTCTATAGTAAGTACTGTAGTATTCTATAGTAAACTGTAATATATTTTTATGTGGGCACCCTCCATTTGGCACAGTCTACCATGTGATGCTCCCTATAGGACGGCGAGAGAGAGAGAGAGAGAGAGAGAGAGAGAGAGAGAGAGAGAGAGAGAGAGAGAGAGAGAGAGAGAGAGAGAGAGATAGAGGGAGGGAGGGAGGGAGGGAGGGAGGGAGGGAGGGAGGGGCTGTTTTCAAAGATAGAAAAAAAACAGTTGACAGTATGCCAGTGGAAGGGAGGACAGTAGCAGGTGACCTGACTGTGGTTGGTGACTACTATGATTTCCCATTGTAGCCAATTCAATACTGATTTGGTAAGAGAGAGAGAGAGAGAGAGAGAGAGAGAGAGAGAGAGAGAGAGAGAGAGAGAGAGAGAGAGAGAGAGAGAGAGAGAGAGAGAGAGAGAACAAAAAGAGAATTACTTGACACATTGAAAAGAATTAACAAAAAAACTGAACAAACTAGAATGCTACTTGGCACTAAACAGAGAGTACACAGTGGCAGAATACCTGACCACTGTGACTGACCCAAACTTAAGGAAAACTTTGACTATGTACAGACTCAGTGAGCATAGCCTTGCTATTGACAAAGGCCGCCGGAGGCAGACCTGGCTCTCAAGAGAAGACAGGCCATGTGCACACTGCCCACAAAATGAGGTGGAAACTGAGCTGCACTTCCTAACCTCCTGCCAAATGTATGACCATATTAGAGACACATATTTCCCTCAGATTACAGATATCCACAAAGAATTTGAAAACAAACCCAATTTTGATAAACTCCCATATCTATTGGGTGAAATACCACAGTGTGCCATCACTGCAGCAAGATTTGTGACCTGTTGCCACAAGAAAAGGGCAATCAGTGAAGAACAAACACCATTGTAAATACAACCCATATTTATGTTTATTTATTTTCCCATTTGTACTTTAACTATTTGCACATTGTTACAACACTGTATATAGACATAATATTACATTTGAAATGTCTTTATTCTTTTGGAACTTCTGGGTGTAATGTTTACTGTTTATTTCACTTTTGTTCACTATCTACATCACTTGCTTTGGCAATGTTAACATACGTTTCCCATGCCAATAAAGCCCTTAAATTGAAATTGAATTGAGAGAGAGATTGTAAGTGATTCTCGCCATAGGATAGAGCAGAGGGATGTAAGTAGGTTATACATATGGAGAGAACTGGGGAGGTTTCAGTCTTCTGACTGTGTCCGTTCCAACCATAGTGATACATTTAATTACTGACACCAGCGCCAGAGTGGAAAAGCCCTATGTGTATGTGTTCTATTTTATTTTGTGACCCCAACCCTGCCCTGAGGGAATACACATGAAATTACTAGAAAAGGAAAATAATTGTATTTCCAGGGGAAAAACCTATTATCTCCCCTCTTCTTCATTTCAGTTCTAATCTACCCAACCAATCAGCCCACTAGTAAAATATAATAAGACTTGATTTGCCTTCTTTTCACCCTGCAGTTTACCATACCATACACTCCTGTCCTGTCCTGTCCTGTGTCATTATGTCCACAGCGGTCCTGTTCCCAACACAATACATGCTGACCGCTCTCTCTGTACCGTACTGCTTTGATTATACTGCTTTGTTTTGAACATACTCTCATCTCCTCTGTGTGTGTGTGTGTGCGTGTGTGTGTGTGTAATTGTGCGTGTGTGTGCTGTAAGCATGCTCTCATCTCCTCTCTCGTTAGTTTCTCCACCATGCTATAATGTTGTAATGGACCATCTATCCACCACTATCCGCCTCACCAGCCCCTGTTCTCCCCGCAGACATTTTGAATTGTGAAGATGTTTACCCAAACCAGCGGGGTGGTATCTTTCAAGTTACGCTAATGCTGTAAGGTATCTATCAAAATCAAACTCCCCCCTCTCTGTTAAACCACCAAATAACAATGAAAAGGAGAACAATCATTCTGGCTTGGCTGAGAAGAAAAGAGAAATGATTGGTTCACCAGGGACCTGTATAACCTGTTGCTGTTCCCCTCAACATCTCAGTAAAGAACTGATAAGTGTGTCCCACTAGACAACAGGTCAATATGAGAAACAGACATCCACCCCAACCACCACCCCTGGGAAATGTGAAGTATAACAAGTCCAAATTGACCTAGAAACAGAGTTAGCGAGCGGTAAGTAAAAATTAACTTCTGCCTGCATGAATGCATGAAGCTTGTGACCATAGTTACATCAGTTGGACTGTTTGTATACTGTAAGATAATTATGGAATTTCTTAAATGTGGTACTCCCAAATAATTCAAGGACGTGATCCCACAAGAAGCATATTCTAAATAACACAAAACCCCACAGGATCATGTCACTAGCCAATTTGGCGCGAGCTTACGATGTGGTAATTTTGGCATGCAATTTAGACCAATCTTTCTGTGGGCCCATATCCTCAATCATTGAGCTAGCTTGGCTATCCCAAGCCACAGAGGACTCTAGCTCTGAAAACTGACACCAGGATTCTTCATCTGCCTCAAATAAACACTACATTTAATTCGTTAAGGAATTCTACATTCTGAATGGGCCATTCCCTGAGAGGGCGAGATTTAGAAAATATTTTCCACATTCTCCATTAAGCCAACTGTAATATCCCAAATGCAAACATGTGTAAATTACACAAACAACAGGATATTCTGACTTATTTGCAGATATGTGAGTCGGTCTTTTATATAGTGTTGGTTGGGGCTTTGTGCGGCACATGTGTTGGCCATTACGGGAGAGACAAGGTCCGGTTGAGGTTGTTCTCTGGGGAGTAAAATCATGACTTCACTATCTTTATACAGGATTAGAGCGTTGGAGAGCTGGAGCTGGGGAGGAACGAGGGTTTGAGTGCTGTGGGTTCCAGTTCTAGCCAGTCACAACTGCTTGGTTCAAATAGTATTTGTTTTCTTTTGAATACTTTGAGCACTACATGCTTGAAGTCCCAAATGGATAGTGTGGTTTGCACTTTTAAGACTATTCCATTGGTTTCATTGCACCAGATAAGCTCAGTCAAGCACAGCTGAAGTATTTAAAATAAAGAAATACCATTTGAACCCAGGTTGGACTGGTTGGAGTGCTGCATGTTCTATAGTTCCACTTCCAGCCCAGGTGGAGTCCAGCTGTGTGTCAGAACATTATGATTCTCTTTCTGGAGTCTGAGAGGTTATGTTTCAGCCCCAAACAACAGGGAGGAGAGACACAGAGGATCAGTTTCACAGTGAAGCTTATGATTGAGGAACTTGCCGCTGATTCTCAATGGCAAAACAGCCTAGAGGCTTAGGGGATGTAGTGAACCCAAGCATCTCATACATTTGGCCCCTTTACTGTGGGCCCCATTTTCTAAACACAACCAAGTCAATGTCACTTTAGTATTTTGGGTATTTTGGCTGTTTACGTGAAGGTGGACGGCTCCTTGGCTGAAAAGTGTATGTATATAATTCCCAATGAGCATTCACAGTGATACCGCAAAGAACCAGGATCTCAGACACACTAGAAAATGGGAGTCTTTTGTAATCCAATCCATACAGTATCATGCTGCTAGCCGTATGTACAGTACACTACAGTATCCCTATCCATAACTAAAGCAATGCAGTTCTTTGGATCGTATGACAGCTAATGCATACTGTACGCATTAGATCCCCAGTGTTCCCCTTCATTCATTTTGCAGCGGAGGGCCACCGCTGCTAAATCATTGCCGCCACTCCAAAGAATATGATACATATGAGTTTTAAATTATAAAAAGAATAATAAATAATTTGGGATGGAAAAATGTTTTCAGTGTAAACTTAAAAGACTAAAACCAGATATAAAGTATGTTGAAAAGATAATGGACCTATATATATATTTTTTTTAGAAGATCATCTTTGAGAAATAACAAAGACCAAAATAAACAGACAGTCAGGGAATCAGAAATTCCAAAAAGGTCATGGCATGATTTTGTTATAATATTTGAGTCATTCAGATAGCTTAAGAACATAGGCAACATGTATAGAATTGCAGGAAATTTGCTTAAAAATTAACATTTTCTCTCAGCCCCATGTCAAAATGTGTAGAATTGCAGGAAACTAGCTTTAAAACTGTAAAATGTTTTCTCTGCCCGATGGCAAAATGTGTAGAATTGCAAGAAATTAGTTTTAAAAAAGCAAAACGTTTTCTCTGTGACCAATAGGAGGGCTTCTAATTTTTGGGGTCAAATACTGTGCCAATGGACACGCCCACTACCACATCCCCCCACGCTAACTGGATCCTCTTTACCATAATTGAGAACACTTTACAGGAGTTAATCAGGTTCCAGGCTAGTTTTCCTTTTACATTATAACATAAGATGTTTGTTTGTATAGGAGAAGGGAAAAGGGGATATAGGATTATCGATATCTTGGAAAAGTTGAAATAACTAAAAACATCTCCTTGACTTATTGACTTTATTATCTTTAGGTATCATGCTTCCTGTATCCTTCATCCAATAAGCTCTACAGTGTATGGAGGGTCAGTTGGTAAAAAAAGGTGACCTCATTCAGGGACTAGCTAGCTCTTCTGGGGTTACAGGGTGATAGAGTGTTGCATATCATATTCTCCTCTCCTTGCTGTTGTGTTCAGTAATATGGTGTCGTAGCTTAGTTGAGTATTGAATACTGTTGCTTTAAGAATGTATCAGGCACGTTGTGTGTGAACGGAGGTATGAGGATTGGATGAGTGAGTTTTGTACGAGTTGTTAGCATATTGATCTGAAGTAAAGCCGTTCAGTTTAATTGCACAACAAGCATCCGTGCATTTGTAACCCTTGCCATCTTTATGCATGGCAAACTGAAGTCCTACATCTGCTCCAGCATGAGGATTTTCTTAAGCACTTACAAATTTGTAACATATTGAACAAATTGGAATTTGTAACATATCATACGAATGAATTGCAGAAGAAAAACGAAAACGGATTACGTTGTGCACAATTGTGCGAAATCTTCGGGGACCCGTTTTGGCTCGTGAGCACTACTTTCAAAACTACATGCTGGGATTTAACAAAAACCTTTATAACGCATCTTGAAATAATGCAGTGGTCCCTATTCTCAGGTGATTTAGACTCAGAATCCAGAGAGCATCAATCCCACATTAATTCAAAACAAGACTTAACCATGTACTGTATTGTACTATTTTCTCGCTATACAGTCTGAGAAACCCAGAGCTATTTGACTAGGTCAGACTAGGATCTCTTTAAGACCTTGTCATATTACCATACTCCATTGAGAAGCAAACACATACAATTGGCATTAGTAATTCTGTTGACAGGAACCGAACAGCTCAGTGCAGTATTTCTCCCCACTCTGCTCTGCCTGTAATTATAAGTACTTGAAAATCCTCCAACTTGGATATTAGTGTGTGTGTGTGTGTGAGAGAACCAGGCTTGTAAGATCTCTCAGCCTGCTAATGAGAAGACATGGGGATACAGTATGATCGTTTTTTTTTAGCAACACACATCCAAATCCACCCATCTATCCATCGTCAGCTAACAGTAGCGAGCAGCAGGGATGTTGATCTAACTCTGCTATCTACACTATGTATCTCTCCTGTGGCGAGCCTGTCACAGACCTGGGCCGGGCTCATCTCTCACCATCTGGTTTACTTAACTAAAGCCATGTAAACACAGTCCCTATCACGTTGAGCAAAGATGGCTGAGACAACAGCAGACGAATGGATGCTGATTCTGTCAGAGGGTTGTGCTTCTGCAAAGTTAGCGGTTTAGATAATACTGTAGCCAATTGTGCAGTTAGCTAAGATTGTCAGAATCAGCTAAGATGGTTGTTCCAAAGATCGAAGTGTGTGTGTTTGTATTTCAGCTAAACGGACAGACAAACACTCCCAGAGAGAACAGAGGGAGATAGACTCGGTGGATAACATTACAATGAGAGATATAGAATCACTGTGCATCAAGCTATTCATCCAGCCCTGGTGCAGATGGCTTGTGCCCAGAGACAGTGCTTGCTGGGCAGGGGGTGAGAGCTAGGACCAAAGTCAACATGGTCCCTGTGCTGTGCCCTGACACCAGATCTTTTTTTTGCCATCTGCTTCCGTGCTTCAGTGCTCCAGAGCGCCAGAACAGAGCAGCATTACATTCCTCCAGGATGTTAGCATTCCTCTCCTCTCTCTTCCATTTGTTTCTGGTGTTCTTTGTTTCAGTCAGTCTGGCCGTCAGGCATGGCAGAAGTGGCCCAGCTCCGCCAAACACTGTTTGAGCCAAACACTGTTTTGATCGGGCCGGCCCGAAGGCCCGGCAGCCCCTGAAGACACGGAAGAGTGGAATGAACCACGATGGTAAACAAACACTAACCAGCCGTGTTCCACTGTTCCACTGTTGTGGAGGATGAATGTACAACGCTCGCTGCCTCCCGGGTCATGTTGGCCCCCTTGTGGTGTTGGGGAGGGTAGGGGGGAGTGCTCAGAGTCTCTCTCTGATCGTCTTCTATTCAGTCTTCTGGTCAACACTAATCAGAACATGAAGTAGCAGCTTGGCATATCCAGCATCCAACTCTGTGGTGTGGTCTGAAGATCAGGAGGGCTAGAGAGAGAGAGGGAGTGAAAGAGAGGGAGAGAGGGGGAGAGAAAAAGAGAGAAAAAAGATAAAGTCAGGGAGAAAATGAGAGAGAGAGAAAAGGAGGAAGAGGGGGAGGGAGATTGACATATGCACATTAATTGTTCGTGTTGCAACCTTCACCTCATACACGGCTGTAGTCTAATCCTAATGTATTGTAACTGGGTGGTGGAGGGATTCAGGGTTACATTGTTACACATGGTTGAAAGGTGTGATGTCATGTCAACAGGAAGCAAGCCAGATGTTCTGGAGGTTCCATGCCAGCTGTTCCCATCTCAACTTCATGTCTTCAGGCTTTAAACACACTATTCAAATATATACTTCAGCAATAGTCAACACAATCAATGATCCATCATATTGTATTTGTATAGCACTTTTTATAAACTTTTTTTAAATAAATGGTTTGTAAATATTTCTTCACCAATGTGCTGGAACAAAACTCAGGGTCCAGACTTGGATGATAAAGACAGGGTGATTGTTCCTTCAATATTTGTATATGTTCTATTATTCTGTCTTGAGTACAAACATGTGATGTTGATTATTGTTGTTAAGTATTGGGCTGCTGTTTCAAGTGCTAAAGTTGTGAAAGACAAAGCTGAGCCATCAAAGCAGAGAAACAAACCTTCTTCTTTCTCCGATGGATGTCCACAATGGCAGACTGCAAGGAGAAAACTCCCCAAATAATATGAAAATGGATTCAATATGTATTTAATATGAAAGTAATGTCTATAATATTTTCAGCATGATATCAGTTTTCAGTGAAACGTTCCAATAAAACAACATGGCAAGTATACAGATTTATATAATTCCAAACTACACATGAACCAAACTCTCTGCCCCATGGCGCCAACCATGCAGTCTGCTGTCTACTAATACTGTACACCTACACATTAACCACACACTGTACCACATCTAAAGCGCCAAACGGTCATAGATCCCTAACTGTTCAATGTGTGGTCATTACCATGAATAATGGTAATAGATGCCTAACTGCTTAATGTGTGGCCATGAACACACAGGTTTCCGTAGTGGTCAGTCACACACCATTGATCCTTCAGCAGCATTTCACACCACACACAAAGAGTTAGCAAATACACAGAGGCCAAAGAAAAATATTGCGGTCCAAAGACAATATCTTGCACTGAGAGTCGTTTCATAGCATCGGTTCCCCAAAAAATTATACGGAAAAAGTGCTATTCTGTGCCTGGAATGTTTGAATATGAAATTCTCCTAGAACAACAGCTTGCTGTGTTCCCCCTATTAGTATGTGTAAGGCTGAGAGAGAGAGAGTGAGAGAGAGGGAATGGGATGGGGAGAGAGAGAGAGAGAGAGAGAGAGAGAGAGAGAGAGAGAGAGAGAGAGAGAGAGAGAGAGAGAGCGAGAGAGCGAGAGAGAGTGGAGAGGGTGTATGCTCTCTGACGGCACAACCTCTGAGACTGAGGAGTGCTTCACAGGGTTAAGACATGATGGAGGAAGAAGAGAGACGGAGTAGAGGAGGAGTGGAGGAGGGAAAGATGGGTAGAGGGAGAGGTGAAAGAGATAGTAGGGGTGTCAAGAGGTAAACAAGCAAGGGAGCAGGTGGAGGAAAGTCAGCAATGCAGTGCTGGCGTGCAGTTGGCAGCTGGCAAGCTGGTGATATGTGTCATACCATCGGAAAGACTTTAGAGGGGAGGAAGGGAGGAGGTGTGTGAATGTGGAGAGGGGGTAGAGGAAAGGGAAAGTGAGTGGAAACAGAGATACAGATAGAGGGAGTGAGAGAAAGAGAGAGGGAGGGAGAAAGAGAAAGAGAGACAGAAACAGAGAGACAGAGAGACAGATAGGGAGAGAATGGGGAAAGTGAGAAAGAGCGAGAGTGCGAGAGAGACAGGTCATGAAATTTACATTGCCATAGTGCTCTGCTCTGGTGTCTAGGCAGACGGGCTGAGCTGAGCGCTGCATCCCCTGACACACCTTTGAAGTCGAAGTTCAGCCTCTGCCTGCCTGCTCCTTAACACTGGAAAATCTCCCAGACTCTCTCACATGCACGCACGCAAGCTTGCTGTCACGTACATGCACATGCACACACACACACACACACACACACACACACACACACACACACACACACACACACACACACACACACAGGCGTGCACACACACAGGGACTCACACACACTACACAGCACAGTAACATTCACACCCTCTCATTATAGCGGCTTCAGTCTGACAGAGAGCTCTCTGAGCATACAGCAGAGATGAATACAGAGATGAATATAGCTCAACACACTAGAATATATAACTGACAGAGGCTGATAACACAAATACTACCCTATTCCTCTGTGTTTCCACAATTAATGACCATCTTGTTAAAAGGCATCTTATTGAAATAATACAAAATAAAGTCAGCTTTATGCCCGGAAAAAGGATATTGTAAGATTCCAATTCCAATTTCAATTTGAGATTTCCAAATCGTAATTCTGTCTGAGTGGGCCGTGTATGAGGATCTAGGATGCTCTATGGTGTTTCTACTTCCATCAGTCGACCATCAGTGTCTATGAAACCACAATGCAGTCAGATTTGAAGGCAGGCAGGCTGAGCTCTGAGCTCTGTCCATGGTGTAAAGTGTCCATCCCAGCGGCCAACTGTCTGTGTTGGCTCCCAGGCTTAGTGCACAGAGGGAGGTGTGTATTTTAGTTCAAAGCGAGAGGGCACGTTGTTTTGATTTGGGATTGTGTTTGTTTTTGCCTGATAGACAGGGAGTGGAATCTGCACGTCTGCAGGCGTGTTTCAGGGCACCCAGAGCTCCTTGGAAGTGAAGCCAAGAAAGCAGAGAGCGAGAGAGAGACTCCGGTGGAGGGGAGGAGATGGGAGGGGAGAGGAGGGGTAGGGAGGGGAGGGGATTTAAGGGGGGAAGCAGAGTGTGCCAAGTCTTGTTATTGACATCCAAAGAGCAAATGGTCCGTTTCTGGCAGTTCCGCCAGCTGAAAGGCTTCAGCCTTGTGTTTGGAATCCAACTGAACTGGACAGACAGATTGAGAGAGAGACGTGATGTTTCCCAGGCTCACTGCTGCTCTGCTCTTTGTTCCCAGATCTTCTCTTTTAAACATGACATTAATGCACCTACACACTGACAACACAGAGGCTATCCTCCGTCCAAGCCAGACTGTAGACTGTCTAGATAGACAGATGGCCAATCTCCTTCTGAACATAAGAACATAACATTTTCAGATATAGGCAATTTGTGCTAGTACAATGGATAATAACATTTAACAGATGGTTTATTGTTAAAAAACAACTAAGTTTTTGTTGAAAGTCTTCATCAGGGTATATCAATCTTGTTGGATTGGGACCTGAATGGTGCCCTGACGTCTTTCCCTCTGTGTAGTTCGTGATGATAAAAGTCATCGAAAGTCATAATAATTTCTTACAGTAAAGGTCAAAATGTAAATGGAGTTATGATCAAGGCACCAAAATCCAAAGAATACCAAACACAAATAAAATATTTATTTTGCATTATTTTTAATTCATTCAGTTCTTTTAATTCACTTACATTTTAATGGGAGGCACATTGTTAACACACTGTTTTTCCAGGCATTCCGTAATGAAGCATTTTGGGAACTAGATGATGGTTGTATTTCATATTGAGCCAGTGTGTGGTGAGACTGTTCTAAGTGCTGGGTGTTGATGTTGGATTGGCTGTTCTACTGTCGGCTACTTCAGTGAATCACTCTCTTGGTGTGTGGCTTGAAACCATGCAGCTTCTGCAAAACGTGCCCTGGCATAATTTGAGATGGATGACATTTTGAAGTCCAGTAGATGGTCATAATTGACATTCATGTCATTTTACTGGTGAATATACTGTATATTTAGCAAGGTGGTCTGTGTACTGTATAGCACCAGAATCACAGCCAGCATATCTAACAGTGCTGGAATTACATGCGAATCACTCTCTGTGGTACTCCAATGCATTTGAAGTTAGAACAGTTCCAAATTATAATTCTGTTTAAGCAGGGAAAATCCTTGTCCCTGACAAATCTTTCACATACTCTTTAATTGCTTGTATAATTCACAGCATGCAAAGATGCACCACCACCACTCCTGGATCTCTCCCTTTACTTTAGAAAAACATACCCTTCATTTATCTGCTTTCACCATTAATATATTCCCACCTTTAAGAGTCAAGCACCGCCTGTGGGATTCATCAACCAGGAATCAGCCTCCACACACACACACACGCACACACACACACACATACTCTCCCTCCACGCTACGCTCAACGCTGGTCCCTGGGGCGGGATATCTATAATTCATCTTTTATCTGGCCCTTGCAGTCCCGCTCGCTGTTCCACACAGCCATCGCCCACTTCACAGGGTAATGCCGACCGCTATACAGCAGCACCGTCCGTCTAATAGAAATCTCACAGGGCACCCTGATATTGATTGTACTCCAAGGTAAACAGCCTGGCTTGCATAATCAGCCGTTTGAGAAGTGTAACTCCATAGCTAGGCCCAGTGTTGGTCTCCCTGCCTACTGATGGCTGAGGAATAGACCATGCCAATCTGGCACCAACTGCTTTACAGGGTCTCCATCGCAGCAGGGAGCTTGACTCTAAACCATATCAAAGAAGAACATGTTAGTGGAAAGAGATCTGTCTACAGATAAACAGCAACCCCACAGCAATGTGTGCGTATGTGTGTGTGTGAGAGAGAGAGAGAGAGAGAGAGAGGGTATGGAAAGTACTTTGTCCTATGTATAAGCCTATACATGTATTGTTTCGTCATACAGGTATATTGATACACTATATATACAAAAGTATGTGGACACCCTTTCAAATTAGTGGATTCGGCTATTTCTGCCACTCCCGTTGCTGACAGGTATATAAAATCGAGCACACAGCCATGCAATCTCCATAGACAAACATTGGCAGTAGAATGGCCTTACTGAAGTCCTCAGTGACTTTCAAAGTAGCACCGTCATAGGATGACACCTTTCCTACAAGTCAGTTCATCAAATATCTGCCCTGCTAGAGCTGCCCCGGTCAACTGTAAGTGCTGTTATTGTGAAGTGGAAACGTCAAGGAGCAACAACGGCTCAGCCGCGAAGTAGTAGGCCACACAAGCTCACAGATCGTGACCGCCGAGTGCTTAAGCACGTAAAAATCGCCTGTCCTCTGTTGCAACACTCACTACCGATTTCCAAACTGCCTCTGGAAGCAACGTCAGCACAATAACTGTTTGTTGGGAGCTTCATGAAATGGGTTTCCATGGCTGAGCAGCCGCACACAAACCTAAGATCACCATGCGCAATGCCAAGCGATCGGCTGGAGTGGTGTAAAGCTGGCCGCCATTGGACTCTGGAGCAGTGGAAATGTGTTCTCTGGAGTGATGAATCACGCTTCACCATCTGGCAGTTCGACAGACGAATCTGGGTTTGGGCGGATGCCAGGAGAACGTTACCTGCCCCAATGCATAGTGCCAACTGTAAAGTTTGGTGGAGGAGAAATAATGCTCTGGGGCTGTTTTTCATGGTTTGGGCTAGTCCCCAGAGCTACAGTTTGGGGAAGGCCCTTTCCTGTTTCAGCATGACAAAGCATGCACAAAGCGAGGTCCATACAGAAATGGTTTGTCAAGATCGGTGTTGAAGAACTTGACTGGCTTGCACAGAGCCCTGACCTCAACTCCATCGAACACCTTTGGGATGAATTGGAACACCGACTGCGAGCCAGGCCTAATCGCCCAACATCAGTGCTCAACCTCACTAATGCTCTTGTGGCTGAATGGAAGCAAGTCCCCACAGCAATGTTCCAACATCTAGTGGAAAGCCTTACATTTACATTTACATTTTAGTCATTTAGCAGACGCTCTTATCCAGAGCGACTTACAGTTAGTGAATACATATTTTTTTATACTGGCCCCCCGTGGGAATCGAACCCACAACCCTGGCGTTGCAAACGCCATGCTCTATCAACTGAGCTACATCCCGGCCGGCCATTCCCTCCCCTACCCTGGACGACGCTGGGCCAATTGTGCGCCGCCCATGAGTCTCCCGGTCGCGGCCGGCTGCGACAGAGCCTGGATTCGAACTAGGATCTCTAGTGACACAGTTAGCACTGCGATGCAGTGCCTTAGACCACTGCGCCACTCAGGAGTACAATTCCAGAAGAGTGGAGGCTGTTATAGCAGCAAAGGCGGGACCAACTCCATATTAATGCCCATGATTTCGGAATGAGATGTTCGAGGAGCAGGTGTCCACATACTTTTGGATTCAAACACAATCATTAAAGGGGCAGTGCAGTCAAAAACGTGATTTCCTGTGATTTAAATATATTTCCACAATATCGGGTTGGAATAATGCTGTGAAAATGTGAAGATTATTATGATAATAACCTTTTCATGTAAGAGCTGTTTGAAAAGACTGCATGGAATTTCAGCTCGATTTGCATGGGTGGCCTGCCTGGCAACATCATAAGTTAATAGACCTATAAAAAAGAGTGTTTCAAACCTCTCTGCAAATAACAGCTAGTTTTCAGGTTACATATCCCTCCCATTAGACTGCTCCAATAAGGTTCCTCACTCAGAACACTCCCAGACAGTCCTAGCAATTTATTTGCATGAGAAATATATTTTTGTTACAAGCTATTTTTGTTTGTTTTTGACCATTTTCATTGAAAATAATCACAGTAAGGTACTTAAATTTTACCCAGAAATGATTTCATATTGAGATAAAAACGTCTGCCTGCATTGGACCTTTAAAAGAGGGAGAAATACAAGCTGATTTAATTGTAACAAACTTGATGCGAGTTTGGTTTGGAGTGCCGTGTTAATGTCAACAGTCATTCATTGTGTCTCACTCTGGCTCCTGATTATCACTATGTGGCTGTGGTCTATGTGTCTCTGACAAACTTCTACTTCTCCCTCTGGTTCTCATCAACACTCTGGAACCACAGGGACGAACAAAGAGGAGTTAAACTGACCCAGAGCAGCTCTCTCTCTATGTTCTCTCCACGTCACCGGAGTCACGCTAAATATGAATGTGTCTCTGTGAAGATGAATGAGGAGTGAGGAGGAAATATACATGAATTACTCTTAGCTGAACTTTCTTTGTTGTATGGCTGTAGAGAGTAGAGGTTATACCTTTGACTGCACCCTTTAACCTGACTGTGTGGCTGATGGTGAGGGACTGTTGTTCAGAAGCCATGACCTTGTGTAGGCTAAATCAGTTTCCGCTGCCTCCTTTTGAGCGGGGGGGTGAGCGTTTTAACCTCTGCCAGATCAGTTTGGCATCCAGAAAAGACACTCACTGCGCTATTTCTCTCTTGCCCCTCTCTTTCTCTTTCTCTCTCCCCCTCTCTCTTTCTCTTCCCCTCTCTATTTCTCTCCTCTCCCTCTCTCTCCCTCTCTTCCTCTCTCTCTTTTCCCCACTTCTCTCTCTCGCCTGCCTCCCCACTCCCCCCTATCTCTCCCTCCGCCCTCCTCTCCCTCCCCCTCCTCCCTCTCTCTCCTCAGTGCAGTGAAGGTCAGTAGGATTAGCAGCACATACCTTTCAGCTCTCTGAGGGGGTAGAAGTCATGGCCCTGCTGCTATTTCCAGTGCTATGCATCCCAGCCCAGCATAGCAGCCATTGTTACAAGCACAAGGAAGACAACACAACGTTGTTCAATCCACAGAGGAACATGGACACGCAGATCTATAACTGATCTACACATGTTAAACTCAGAAGACCTAAATTAGAAACAAATATACTGTAGGCCTATCGAACACTGTTAACACAAAATGTCTCTCCTTTTTCCCATTCACTAGGTTGACTTCTCTGTCTCTTGTTTTACAATTTCCCAGCTCTAACGGAAATCTGTCTCTTTATTCTCCAGACTGAAACCCTTCTATTTATTGTCATGAATCTTGCCCTGGAGTCAGCTCTGCAGAGTGGTCACTAGCTGGCACAGCCACAAAGTGATACAATTTAAACCTAACCCTAACCTTAACCCTAACTTTAACCACACTGCTAACCTTAATGCCTAACCCTAACCTTAAATTAAGACCAAAAAGCAAATGTTTGTTTTCATACATTCTTACCAATTTTGACTTTGCAGTTGGCCCATCTAGCAGAAATCATTCAGTTCTGCCTCAGGGCAAGATTCAAGACAATAAACATCAACCTGCATAGAAGTCAGCTGTTAGATGTTCGACAGAACTAAACTGGGAAAGAAAGAGGGAAGAGGGGAAAGAGGAAAGATAAAGGAGGGGGTGGATGGATGGATTTCACAACAATGATCTGAAAAATAACTTTGGCCTTTCACCTTTTTTTATGAAATTGTATGTCACACTCTGGCTCTGGGGACTTTATATGTTGAGCCAGGGTGTGTAGATTCCGTGTGTTTATGTGCTGTGTTTTGAGTGTCTAGTTGTTCTATGTCTATGTTGGCCAGAGTGGCTCCCAATCAGAGGCAACAAGTGTCAGCTGTTGTGGGTTGTCTCTGATTGGGAGCCATATTTAAACTGTATGTTTTCCCTTGGGTGTTGTGGGTTTTTGTTCCGTGTTCGGTCATTGTCACTGAGGACTTCACGAGTCGTTTATTGTTTTGTTATTTCGTGTGTATGCTTTAATTAAATAAAGCAAGTATGTTCGCAACTAACGCTGCGCTTTGGTCCACTCCTTCATACGACGTTCGTGACAGAAAAACCCACCGTAAAAGGACCAAGCAGCGTGTCCAGGAGCAGGCAGACTGGACATGGGAGGAAGCGCCAGGAAAGGAGATGGAGAGGCTGGCGATGGCCCAGGTGGGCAAATCGTGGTCCTGGGAAGACATGCTCGGGGGCAAGGGACCTTGGGGTAGGATTAAGGCCCTGGCGAGAGAGGAGCAGCGGCGTCAGCAGTGCCATCGTCGGAAGGACGAGAGGCACCCCCAATAATTTTTTAGGGGGGGGGCACACGGCAAGGGCGACTGGGCAGCAGGAGGCTGCCACAGGGCGAAATGGGAGACAAGGAGAGAAGGCCACCGGGTTACGGGAGCCATTGGCAAGAGGAGGGAAGGAAGTTGTAGAGGCATGGCGAGAGGTACTGAGGTGTATTGCCAGTCCGGTCCGGCCCGTTCCTGATCCCCGTTTAAGGCCAGTGGTGTGTGTTCCCAGTACGGTTCGGCCTGTTCCTGCTCCACGCACCAAGCCTACGGTGTGCGTCGCCAGCCCAGCCCGGCCTGTCCCTGCTCCACGCACCAAGCCTACGGTGTGCGTCGCCAGCCCTGCCCGGCCTGTCCCTGCTCCATGCACCAAACCTACGGTGTGCGTCGCCAGCCCTGCCCGGCCTGTTCCTGCTCCACGCACCAAGCCTACGGTGTGCGTCGCCAGCCCAGTCCGGCCTGTCCCTGCTCCACGCACCAAGCCTACGGTGTGCGTTGACAGCCCAGCCCGGCCTGTCCCTGCTCCACGCACCAAGCCTACGGTGTGCGTCGACAGCCCAGCCCGGCCTGTCCCTGCTCCACGCACCAAGCCTACGGTGTGCGTCGACAGCCCAGCCCGGCCTGTCCCTGCTCCACGCACCAAGCCTACGGTGTGCGTCGACAGCCCAGCCCGGCCTGTCCCTGCTCCACGCACCAAGCCTACGGTGTGCGTCGACAGCCCAGCCCGGCCTGTCCCTGCTCCACGCACCAAGCCTACGGGGTGCGTCGCCAGCCCGGCCCGGCCTGTCCCTGCTCCACGCACAAAGCCTACAGTGTGCGTCGTCAGCCTGGTCCAGCCCGTTCCTGCCACTCGCACCAAGCCAGGGGTGCGAGTCGTCAGCCTGGTTCAGCCCGTTCCTGCCACTCGCACCAAGCCAGGGGTGCGAGTCGTCAGCCTGGTCCAGCCCATTCCTGCCACTCGCACCAAGTCAGGGGTGCGAGTCGTCAGCCTGGTTCAGCCCGTTCCTGCTACTCGCACCAAGCCCGGGGTGCGAGTCGTCAGCCAGGTCCGGCCCGTCGCTGCTCCACGCACCAAGCCAAGGGTGCGAGTCGTCAGTCCGGTGAGGCCCGTTCCGGCTCCACGCACCAAGCCAGGGGTGCGTATCGTCAGCCCGGTCCGGTCCGTTGCTGCTCCACGCACCAAGCCAGGGGGGCGCATCGTCAGCCAGGTCCGGTCCGTTCCTGCCTCACGCGCCAAGCCAGGGGTGCGCGTCGTCAGTCCGGTGCCTGATCAGGTACCGGTCAGCTGCTCCACAACGGAGCGTAAGCAATCCGCTCCGTCGATGTCCAGTCCAGATCCAGCCAGCGGGGTCAGACCGGACCAGGGGCGCTATGGGGGAATTATGGAAGGGTGGTGGTCAAGCCCGGAGCCGGAGCCGCCTCCGAGGAGGAATGCCCACCCAGCCCTCCCCTGTTTGGGTTTTGTTGAGGCGCGGTCGCAGTCCGCGCCTTTGGGGGGGGGGGTACTGTCACACTCTGGCTCTGGGGACTTTATATGTTGAGCCAGGGTGTGTAGATTCCGTGTGTTTATGTGCTGTGTTTTGAGTGTCTAGTTGTTCTATGTCTATGTTGGCCAGAGTGGCTCCCAATCAGAGGCAACGAGTGTCAGCTGTTGTGGGTTGTCTCTGATTGGGAGCCATATTTAAACTGTATGTTTTCCCTTGGGTGTTGTGGGTTTTTGTTCCGTGTTCGGTCATTGTCACTGAGGACTTCACGAGTCGTTTATTGTTTTGTTATTTTGTGTGTATGCTTTAATTAAATAAAGCAAGTATGTTTGCAACTAACGCTGCGCTTTGGTCTACTCCTTCATACGACGTTCGTGACATTGTATCTCCATATTGGTTTGTCCCTGGGAAAAAAGCCAAAGACAATAGTCTTATCAGCCATGTACAGTAAAGGGCTTTGTATAACAAGCTAGATCTGGTTCGGTGGCTCTGAAGGGTCTAACATCGTGCTTCTCCTGCCCGTAGCACACACACTAAGAAAAGTCAGATTGTGTCAGCAATGGGTTCCTAACTGTATAATATCAAGCCTCTAGACTCTCAATCTCCCGAGTGGCACAGTGGTCTAAGGCACTGCATGGCAGTGCTAGCTGTGCCACTAGAGATCCTGGTTCGAGTCCAGGCTCTGTCGCAGCCGGCCGCAACCGGGAGACCCATGGGCGGCACACAATTGGTCCAGCGTCGTCCAAGGTAGGGGAGGGTTTGGCCGGCAGGGATGTGGGTTCATTTCCCACGGGGGGCCAGTATGAAAAAATAAAATAAATAGTATGCATTCACTAACTGTAAGTCGCTCTGGATAAGAGTGTCTGCTAAAATGACTAAAAATGTAAAATAAATAAATAAAAATATATATTTATATATAGCAGTTGTGTTTCTATCTCACCCTACCCAGTGGGTTGTCACCACGGTGACCTCCACAATCACACTGACAACCAACACAACACACATGGCTCTGATAGACATGTAGCATGACGTATGTAGTCAAACACACATCACTATTCATGTGGTGCTGGTCTGAAAGTAAAGTATTGTAGCAGCGAAGTAGAGGGGCCTGCATAGTAAGTTTCTCCAAAACATACCTTTAAGTTCCCTTCTGATTGACATGAATCACTGTATGTATTACCCTGCCTGTCCCAGGTATTACCTAGAAATATAATGTCCTCAGTACAGGTCAGTCCCGTAGATCAAGAACATTATGAAATGCCTATTGTTCCCTCATTACAGACCAGACAGGACTGGACATTACCAAGCCTGGAAACAGGAGAGGATCCAAACAAATCCAGAAGAACCAAGCAGAAACAGTTTCATAAGAAAGGGATCCCCTGAGAGAGGTAACGTTATGCTGCCATATAGTATTACATCTACTGCCATATGGAATATCTCTGATGAAATACATTAACTACAGTCATGGAATGTTCACAAGGAGGGTAAAGAGTTGAGTATTGCCAAAGGCATACTGGCTGTCTACCAAAGACATTGTGTTCACGTCTTTGGTGTCCTCTTAGGGATGAAAACAGCACAAAGATAACTGACAAAAAAAGGGGAGTCTACAACTTTACATTGAAGATCACATAGGACTGTTTATACTCAATCACAGTGGGCAGAGAATCAATGAATGTTACATTTAAAAGTCTCCATTTAGCAGTAGCATACCGTTATTCTATGGCCACAACTTTTCAAACATAATATACCTAACTGAGATTTCATAAAGTTCTACCCTAGGACAGAGTGACCTATCCATGTGAAGTTGTCAGCCTACAGTGTTGGGGGTGGACGGACCGTGGGTATCAGGTGAGATTAGGCCTGTAGGTGCCCACTAGCCTGGTTAAACCAGACTGAATGCAATGCTCACCATTGTTGACTTTCATAATGACTGACATGACATGTTGCATTGGAGCTTCTCTTATTTGACGTTTCCCTCCTAGGAGGCCCCAGGTCAGGTTTCTGTGTTTACGTTGGCACGGCCCAGGCTTTAGGGTTGATCCTGAACCTGCTGTTGAATACATACATACATACATACTTAACTAACGCAGTGGGAAAGGGATAAAGGTGGAGTTTGTGTTTGTGTGTGTGTGTGTGTGTGTGTATGTTAGGGAATGAAGGTGGAGTATGAGAGTTAAACATGCAGCTGGATCAACAGATCCCCTGCCAGATACTGTAGCACTGAAGCCTGTGTCAGCTAAACACCTGGGTTCAAATAATATTTGAAATCTTTCGATTGAGTGTTTGCTTGAGTCTGTTTCTAATGGTTTCATCAAGCCAGGCAAGCTCAATCAAGCACAGGGAAAGTATTTTAAATAATTTCAAATAGTACACTGCTCAAAAAAATAAAGGGAACACTAAAATAACACATCCTAGATCTGAATGAATGAAATAATCTTATTAAATACTTTTTTCTTTACATAGTTGAATGTGCTGACAACAAAATCACACAAAAAGTATCAATGGAAATCAAATTGATCAACCCATGGAGGTCTGGATTTGGAGTCACCCTCAAAATTAAAGTGGAAAACCACACTACAGGCTGATCCAACTTTGATGTAATGTCCTTAAAACAAGTCAAAATGAGGCTCAGTAGTGTGTGTGGCCTCCACGTGCCTGTATGACCTCCCTACAACGCCTGGGCATGCTCCTGATGAGGTGGCGGATGGTCTCCTGAGGGATCTCCTCCCAGACCTGGACTAAAGCATCCGCCAACTCCTGGACAGTCTGTGGTGCAACGTGGCATTGGTGGATGGAGCGAGACATGATGTCCCAGATGTGCTCAATTGGATTCAGGTCTGGGGAACGGGCGGGCCAGTCCATAGCATCAATGCCTTCCTCTTGCAGGAACTGCTGACACACTCCAGCCACATGAGGTCTAGCATTGTCTTGCATTAGGAGGAACCCGGGGCCAACCGCACCAGCATATGGTCTCACAAGGGGTCTGAGGATCTCATCTCGGTACCTAATGGCAGTTAGGCTACCTCTGGCGAGCACATGGAGGGATGTGCGGCCCCCCAAAGAAATGCCACCCCACACCATGACTGACCCACTGCCAAACCGGTCATGCTGGAGGATGTTGCAGGCAGCAGAACGTTCTCCACGGCGTCTCCATGTCACGATCGTCAGGGAGAGAAGTAGACCAATGCGCAGCGTGTTGAACGAACATGTTAGACTTTATTTAATAAAGCACGAACAAAACAATAAACGACTCGTAACGTCCAACGGTAACAAATACCGACACGGAACAAAAACCCACAAACACAAAGGGAAAACAGACAGTTTAAATATGGCTCCCAATCAGAGACAACCAGCCAACAGCTGACACTCGTTGCCTCTGATTGGGAGTCACTCAGGCAAACATAGAATACAACAAACTAGAATGAACACCACAGAATGAACACACCCTGGCTCAACATATAGAGTCCCAGAGCCAGGGTGTGACAGTACCCCCCCCTAAAGGCGCGGACTGCGACTGCGCCTCAACTAAAACAAAACAGGGGAGGGCTGGGCGGGCATACCTCCTCGGTGGCGGTTCTGGCTCCGGCCTTGACCCCCACTCCTTCTCTAACCCCCCAAAGTACCCCTGGTCCGGTCTGGCCCTGCTGACCAGAGCTGAACTGAACACTGGTGGAGCGGATTGCTCTAGCTCCGGCGTGACGCAGTACCTGACCGGTGCCGGACCCGCCACCGGTGGAACAGGCACGGCCGTGCCGGACTGATGACGCACACCACTGGCTTGGTGTGGGGAGCAGGAGCGGGCCGAGCCGGGCTGACGAAACGCACCACTGACTTGGTGCGGGGAGCAGGAGCGGGCCGAACCGGGCTGACGAAGCGCACCACTGACTTGGTGCGGGGAGCAGGAACGGGCCGTGCCGGGCTGACGACGCGCACCACTGACTTGGTGCGGGGAGCAGGAACGGGCCGGACAGGGCTGACGAAACGCACCACTGACTTGGTGCGGGGAGCAGGAATGGGCCGGACTGGGCTGGCGACGCGCACCACAGACTTGGTGCGGAGAGCAGGAACGGGCCGGACAGGGCTGACGAAACGCACCACAGACTTGGTGCGGGGAGCAGGAATGGGCCGGACTGGGCTGGCGACGCGCACCACAGACTTGGTGCGGAGAGCAGGAACGGGCCGGACAGGGCTGACGAAACGCACCACAGACTTGGTGCGGGGAGCAGGAATGGGCCGGGCCGAGCTGGCGATGCGCACCTTAGACTTGGTGCGAGTGGCAGGAACAGGCCAGACCGTACTGGGAACACACACCACTGGCCCTACGTGGGGATCAGGAACAGGCCGGACCGGACTGGCAACACACGCCAGTACCTCTCGCCGTGCCTCTACATCTTCCACCCCCTCTTCGACCAGTGGCCCCCGTAACCTGGCGGCCTCCTCTGCCAATCCGCTGGGCCGCTCTGCCGCGGTCTCCTGCTGGCCCGTCGTCCACGGCGTTAGCCCCCCCCTAAAAATTTTCTGGGGGTCTCTCTTCCCCGTGGGCCAGGCCTCTATATTTCTCGCCCAACTCTCGCTCTCCTGCTTCCAACTCCAGCCATTCTGCTCCTCCTTTGGCTTGACCCAGTCGAGACTCTTCCTCCACTGTTCCCAAGTCCACCCTCTCTGCTCCTCACTAGGCTTGACCCAGTCGAGGTTGCCACGGAGATCTGCTAGCGATCTCCCTGGTGATGGCTCCTGGACACGCTGCTTGGTCCAGTCTTGGTGGGTTTTTCTGTCACGATCGTCAGGGAGAGAAGTAGACCAATGCACAGCGTGTTGAACGAACATGTTAGACTTTATTTAATAAAGCACGAACAAAACAATAAACGACTCGTAACGTCCAACGGTAACAAATACCGACATGGAACAAAAACCCACAAACACAAAGGGAAAACAGACAGTTTAAATATGGCTCCCAATCAGAGACAACCAGCCAACAGCTGACACTCATTGCCTCTGATTGGGAGTCACTCAGGCAAACATAGAATACAACAAACTAGAATGAACACCACAGAATGAACACACCCTGGCTCAACATATAGAGTCCCAGAGCCAGGGTGTGACACTCCAGACTCTGTCACGTCTGTCACATGCTCAGTGTGAACCTGGTTTCATCTGTGAAGAGCACAGGGCGCCAGTGGCGAATTTGCCAATCTTGGTGTTCTCTGGCAAATGCCAAACGTCCTGCACGGTGTTGGGCTATAAGCACAACCCCCACCTGTGGACGTCGGGCCCTCATACCACTCTCATGGAGTCTGTTTCTGACCGTTTGAGCAGACACATGCACATTTGTGGCCTACTGGAGGTCATTTTGCAGGGCTCTGGCAGTGCTCCTCCTGCTCCTCCTTGCACAAACGCGGAGGTAGCAGTCCTGCTGCTGGGCTGTTGCCCTCCTACAGCCTCCTCCACGTCTCCTGATGTACTGGCCTGTCTCCTGGTAGCGCCTCCATGCTCTGGACACTACGCTGACAGACACAGCAAACCTTCTTGCCACAGCTCGCATTGATGTGCCATCCTGGATGAGCTGCACTACCTGAGCCACTTGTGTGGGTTGTAGACTCCGTCTCATGCTACCACTAGAATGAAAGCACCGCCAGCATTCAAAAGTGACCAAAACATCAGCCAGGAAGCATAGGAACTGAGAAGTGGTCTGTGGTCACCACCTGCAGAACCATTTCTTTTTTGGGGGTGTCTTGCTAATTGCCTATCATTTCCACCTGTTGTCTATTCCATTTGCACAACAGCATGTGAAATGTATTGTCAATCAGTGTTGCTTCCTAAGTGGACAGTTTGATTTCACAGAAGTGTGATTGACTTGGAGTTACATTGTGTTGTTTAAGTGTTCCCTTTATTTTTTTGAGCAGTGTATTTAAACCCAGGTCTGTGTCAGCTGTGTGGCCAGCAGCTTTTTTTCATTTAAATGAAAACTGTAAGAGGCAAATTAATATTGTGCTATTTAAAAGAAACAAATTATTTGTAATTGTCCAAACAAAAGACAATCTCTCACGTAGATGGAAGATGGAAACGGTTAAGGCCAATAATATAGTGTTTTTTTGCTGCTAGGAGTCCTGTCATCTGATAATAAATATTCCTTTGAGAAAAACTCCAACATTATGATTGGTCATAATAGGGTCATCAGAATTAAAAGAATATGACTTCCTCTCATGAGCTACAGTGTGACGTGACAGACAGTGGAGGTGGTGGAAAAAACCACATGCTTTTCATTTCCAAGGACAGAGCTACAACAAGGTCTCTCTCTCTCTCTCTCTCTCTCTCTCTCTCTCTCTCTCTCCCTGTCTCTCTCTCCCTCCCCTCCTCTCCATTTAGCTGATAATTCAGTCATTCAGAGCCGAGCAGTAATTTTTGCCACCTGGGTTATCATCATTAGTATTATTACCACTGGGAAGGGTTTGCTGTCACAGCAGAATCTACACGCCTCCAAAATCCACATGCATATGAAACCGTTTGGGAGAGAGCTATGAATTATAGATTAGAGGCCAGAGTCTCCTATTGTGAGATGATTGCTAATGTAGCCTTCATTAGCTGGGAACGCAATGCCATGAGTGCAGTTTGATACCACACACACTCGCACACAAAGGCATGCACGCACGCTGTCACACAGGCACACGCTGGCACACACGTCAATGACAGTCAATAGTGATTAAAACAAGAGAGTCTGGTACTGCGGGGCAGCTCTGACCCACTTCCTGTTTAGGAGAATTCAGTGAAAAACACTGATCCTCATGGTCACTGACAATCCAATTAAAACTAGAGTGGATGGCATCGTTAATGAATTCACATCAAATGCTAAAATTGTGCTGCCTTAATGAAGTCTGGAAATACAAAAATGGCACTCCACTCCCTTTATTGCCCACAACTTTTTTTTTAACAAAATTAGTACACTTTATAATTAATAGGGAGCCATAAGCCTGGTCAAAAGTAGTGCAATATATTGGGAACAGGGTGCTATTTGGGACTCACATGTTGTGACTATTACACTTACTGACTATGACTTTATTCAGACCCCTTGACTTTTTCCACATTTTGTTACGTTACAGCCTTATTCTAAAATTGATTAAATAATACAATTCCTCAGCAATCTACACACAATACCCCATAATGACAAAGAGAAAACAGATTTTTTGAAATGTTTGCAAATGTACATAAGTTTTCAGACCCTTTGCTATGAGACTCAACATTTAGCTCAGGTGCATCCTGTTTCCATTGATCATCCTTGAGATGTTTCTACAACTTGATTGGAGTCCACCTGTGGTAAATTCAACTGATTGGACATGATTTGGAAAGGCACACACCTGTCTATATAAGGTCCCACAGTTGACAGTGCATGTCAGAGCAAAAACCAAGCCATGAAGTCGAAGGAATTGTCCGTAGAGCTCTGAGACAGGAATGTGTCGAAGCACAGATCTGGGGAAGGGTACCAAAACATTTCTGCAGCATTGAAGGTCCACAAGAACACAGTGGCCTCCATCATTCTGACATGGAAGAAGTTTAAAACACCCAAGACTCTTCCTATACTGTAGCTGGCCGTCTGGCCAAACTGAGCAATCGGGGGAGAAGGGCCTTGGTCAGGGAGGTGACCAATAACCAGATGGTCACTCTGACAGAGCTCTAGAGTTCCTCTGTGGAGATGGGAGAACCTTCCAGAAGGACAACCATCTCTGCAGCACTCCACCAATCAGGCCTTTATAGTAGAGTGGCCAGATGGAAGCCACTCCTCAGTAAAAGGCACATGACAGCCCGCTTGGAGTTTGCCAAAAGGCACCTAAAGACTCTCAGACCATGAGAAACATGATTCTCTGTTCTGATGAAACCAAGATTCAACTCTTTGGCCTGAATGACAAGCGTCACGTCTGGAGGAAACCTGGCACCATCCCTACAGTGAAACATGGTGGTGGCAAAATGTTTTTCAGCGGCAGGGACTGGGAGACTAGTCAGGATCGAGGGAAAGATAAACAGAGCAAAGTACAGAGAGATCCTTAATGAAAACCTGCTCCAGAGCACTCAGGACCTCAGACTGGGGCAAAGGTTCACGTTCCAACAGGACAACGACCCTAAGCACACAGTCAAGACAACGCAGGAGTAGCTTTGGGACAAGTCTATGAATGTTGTTGAGTGGCCCAGCTAGAGCCCGGACTTGAACCCGATCGAACATCTCTGGAGAGACCTGAAAATAGCTGTGCAGCAACGCTCCCCATCCAACCTGACAGAGCTTGAGAGGCTCTGCAGAGAAGAATGTGAGAAACTCTCCAAATCTAGGTGTACCAAGCTTGTAGCGTCATACCCAAGAAGACTCAAGGATGTAATCACTTCCAAAGGTGCTTCAACAAAGTACTAAGTGAAGGGTCTGAATACTTATGTAAATGTGATATTTTAATAGATTTGCACACATTTCTAAAAACCTGTTTTTGCTTTGTCAAGATGGTGTATTGTGTGTAGATTGATGAGGGGGGGGGGAAACAATTTAATCAATTTTAGAATAAGGCTGTAACTTAACAAAATGTGGAAAAAGTCAAGGGGTCTGAATACTTTCCGAATGCAGTGTATGGTCAGTGGTTCCTGTATACTGACTAAGAGAGGTGAAGGAGGATAGGGGGGTAGGGTCCAGTTCTTTATGAGTCAATAGAGGAATCCAAACCAAAGAAAGCTGGATGCATTTACGGGGCTAAAAATACAACAATGGTTTCATAAATTGCCAAAACATACAGGTAGAAACAATGCTGTATTGATGATGTTGGCTTAGCATAAAAGCAAATAGAATTGCAGAACCACTACCATATGGGAAACATTCAAAGTAAATACTGTGTGAAGGATTCCAAATTACTCCTAGGACTCCTTCCATGTTTCCATGGTGTAATGTTTTATATACAGACCTTGATGTATCCGTTTCAATTTCAGTTTATTCTTTATGAATGTACAGTAAGGAGCTCTATTCAATCTGTATCGCTGTAAGAGTTACAGATTGCGTGATAGAAAGGTAAAGGTCATTTCCAATTGAGCTGACATATGCAGCGTTTACAGTGAATGCAGCCAATTGGGCTTCTCTTCCGCAATACGGATTAAATACAGCCAGAGGAATATAATGACAATACATGAACTAAACTTCCGTTGTAGGCCTACATTCCAGGGCAAGAACATACAGTGGGGAAAATAAGTATTTAGTCAGCCACCTATTGTGCAAGTTCTCCCACTTCAAAAGATGAGAGAGGCCTGTAATTTTCATCATAGGTACATGTCAACTATGACAGACAAATTGAGAAAAGAAAATCCAGAAAATCACATTGTAGGATTTTTAATAAATTTATTTGCAAATTATGGTGGAAAATAAGTATTTGGTCACCTACAAACAAGCAAGATTTCTGGCTCTCACAGACCTGTAACTTCTTCTTTAAGAGGCTCCTCTGTCCTCCACTCGTTACCTGTATTAATGGCACCTGTTTGAACTTGTTATCAGTATAAAAGACACCTGTCCACAACCTCAAACAGTCACACTCCAAACTCCACTATGGCCAAGACCAAAGAGCTGTCAAAGGACACCAGAAACAAAATTGTAGACCTGCACCAGGCTGGGAAGACTGAATCTGCAATAGGTAAGCAGCTTGGTTTGAAGAAATCAACTGTGGGAGCAATTATTAGGAAATGGAAGACATACAAGACCACTGATAATCTCCCTCGATCTGGGGCTCCACGCAAGATCTCACCCCGTGGGGTCAAAATGATAACAAGAACGGTGAGCAAAAATCCCAGAACCACACGGGGGGACCTAGTGAATGACCTGCAGAGAGCTGGGACCAAAGTAACAAACCTACCATCAGTAACACACTACGCCGCCAGGGATTCAAATCCTGCAATGCTAGACGTGTCCCCCTGCTTAAGCCAGTACATGTCCAGGCCCGTCTGAAGTTTGCTAGAGTGCATCCAGAAGAGGATTGGGAGAATGTCATATGGTCAGATGAAACCAAAATAGAACTTTTTGGTAAAAACTCAACTCGTCGTGTTTGGAGGACAAAGAATGCTGAGTTGCATCCAAAGAACACCATACCTACTGTGAAGCATGGGAGTGAAAACATCATACTTTGGGGCTGTTTTTCTGCAAAGGGACCAGGACGACTGATCCGTGTAAAGGAAAGAATGAATGGGGCCATGTGTCGTGAGATTTTGAGTGAAAACCTCCTTCCATCAGCAAGGGCATTGAAGATGAAACGTGGCTGGGTCTTTCAGCATGACAATGATCCCAAACACACCGCCCGGGCAACGAAGGAGTGGCTTCGTAAGAAGCATTTCAAGGTCCTGGAGTCTCCAGATCTCAACCCCATAGAAAATCTTTGGAGGGAGTTGAAAGTCCGTGTTGCCCAGCGACAGCCCCAAAACATCACTGCTCTAGAGGAGATCTGCATGGAGGAATGGGCCAAAATACCAGCAACAGTGTGTGAAAACCTTGTGAAGACTTACAGAAAACGTTTGACCTGTGTCATTGCCAACAAAGGGTATATAACAAACTACTGAGAAACTTTTGTTATTGACCAAATACTTATTTTCCACTATAATTTGCAAATAAATTCATTAAAAATCCTACAATGTGATTTTCTGGATTTTTTTTCTCTCATTTTGTCTGTCATAGTTGACGTGTACCTATGATGAAAATTACAGGCCTCTCTCATCTTTTTAAGTGGGAGAACTTGCACAATTGGTGGCTGACTAAATACTTTTTTTCCCCACTGTAAATGTTACAGTGAGGGAAAAAAGTATTTGATCCCCTGCTGATTTTGTACATTTGCCCACTGACAAAGAAATGATCAGTCTATAATTTTAATGGTAGGTTTATTTGAACAGTGAGAGACATAATAACAACAACAAAATCCAGAAAAACGCGTGTCAAAAATTTTATAAATTGATTTGCATTTTTAATGAGGGCAATAAGTATTTGACCCCCTCTCAATCAGAAAGATTTCTGGCTCCCAGGTGTCTTTTATACAGGTAACGAGCTGAGATTAGGAGCACACTCTTAAAGGGAGTGCTCCTAATCTCAGTTTGTTACCTGTATAAAAGACACCTGTCCACAGAAGCAATCAATCAATCAGATTCCAAACTCTCCACCATGGCCAAGACCAAAGAGCTCTCCAAGGATGTCAGGGACAATATTGTAGACCTACACAAGGCTGGAATGGGCTACAAGACCATCGCCAAGCAGCTTGGTGAGAAGGTGACAACAGTTGGTGCGATTATTCGCAAATGGAAGAAACACAAAAGAACTGTCAATCTCCCTCGGCGTGGAGTTGCAATGATCATAAGAACGGTGAGGAATCAGCCCAGAACTACACGGGAGGATCTTGTCAATGATCTCAAGGCAGCTGGGACCATAGTCTCCAAGAAAACAATTGGTAACACACTACACCGTGAAGGACTGAAATCCTGCAGTGCCCGCAAGGTCCCCCTGCTCAAGAAAGCACATATACATGCCCGTCTGAAGATTGCCAATGAACATCTGAATGATTCAGAGGAGAACTGGGTGAAAGTGTTGTGGTCAGATGAGACCAAAATGGAGCTCTTTGGCATCAACTCAACTCGCCGTGTTTGGAGGAGGAGGAATGCTGCCTATGACCCCAAGAACACCATCCCCACCGTCAAACATGGAGGTGGAAACATTATGCTTTGGGGGTGTTTTTCTGCTAAAGGGACAGGACAACTTCACCAAATCAAAGGGACGATGGACGGGCCATGTACCGTCAAATCTTGCGTGAGAACCTCCTTCCCTCAGACAGGGCATTGAAAATGGGTTGTGGATGGGTATTTCAGTATGACAATGACCCAAAACACACGGTCAAGGCAACAAAGGAGTGGCTCAAGAAGAAGCACATTAAGGTCCTGGAGTGGCCTAGCCAGTCTCCAGACCTTAATCCTATAGAAAATCTGTGGAGGGAGCTGAAGGTTCGAGTTGCCAAACGTCAGCCTCGAAACCTTAATGACTTGGAGAAGATCTGCAAAGAGGAGTGGGACAAAATCCCTCCTGAGATGTGTGCAAACCTGGTGGCCAACTACAAGAAACGTCTGACCTCTGTGATTGCCAACAAGGGTTTTGCCACCAAGTACTAAGTCATGTTTTGCAGAGGGGTCAAATACTTACTTCCCTCATTAAAATGCAAATCAATTTATAAAATTTTTGACATGTGTTTTTCTGGATTTTTGTTTTGTTATTCTGTCTCTCACTGTTCAAATAAACCTACCATTAAAATTATAGACTGATCATGTCTTTGTCAGTGGGCAAACGTACAAAATCAGCAGGGGATCAAATACTTTTTTCCCTCACTGTATATACTTTTGAAGTCGGAAGTTTACATACACCTTAGACAAATACATTTACACTCAGTTTTTCACAATTCCTGACATTTAATCCTAGTAAAAATTACCTGTTTTAGGTCAGGTAGGATCACCACTTTATTTTAAGAATGTGAAATGTCAGAATTATAGTAGAGATAATTATTTATTTCAGCTTTTATTTCTTTCATCACATTCCCAGTGGGTCAGAAGTTTACATATGCTCAATTAGTATTTGGTAGCATTGCCTTTAAATTGTTTAACTTGGGTCAAACGTTTCGGGTAGCCTTCCACAAGCTTCCCACAACAAGTTGGGTGAATATTGGCCCATTCCTCCTGACAGAGCTGGTGTAACTGAATCAGGTTTGTAGGCCTCCTTGCTCGCACACGCTTTTTCAGTTCTGCACACAAATGTTCTATAGGATTGAGGTCAGGGCTTTGTGATGGCCATTACAACACCTTGACTTTGTTGTCCTTAAGCCATTTTGCCACAACTTTGGAAGTATGCTTGGGGTCATTGTCCATTTGGAAGACCCATTTGTGACCAAGCTTTAACTTCCTGACTGATGTCTTGAGATGTTGCTTCAATATATCCACATAATATTCCTTCCTCATGATGCCATCTATTTTGTGAAGTGCACCAGTCCCTCCTGCAGCAAAGCATCCCCACAGTATGATGCTGCCACCCCGTGCTTCATTTACATTTAAGTCATTTTGCAGACGCTCTTATCCAGAGCGACTTACAGTTAGTGAGTGCATACATTTTGTCATACTGGCCCCCCGTGGGAAGCTTTACAGTTGCGATGGTGTTCTTCGGCTTGCAAATGACCCCCTTTTTCCTCCAAACATAACAATGGTCATTATGGCCAAACAGTTCTATTTTTGTTTCATCAGACCAGAGGACATTTCTCCAAAAAGTATGATCTTTGTCCCCATGTGCAGTTGCAAACCGTTGTCTGGATTTTTTATGGCGGTTTTGGAGCAGTGGCTTCTTTCTTGCTGAGCGGCCTGTCAGGTTATGTCGATATAGGACTTGTTTTACTGTGGATATATATACGTTTGTACCTGTTTCCTCCAGCATCTTCACAGGGTCCTTTGCTGTTGTTCTGGGATTGATTTGCACTTTTCACACCAAAGTACGTTCATCTCTAGGAGACAGAACGCGTCTCCTTCCTGAGCGGTATGACAGCTGCGTGATCCCATGGTGTTTATACTTGCGTACTATTGTTTGTACAGATGAACATGGTACCTTCAGGCGTTTGGAAATTGCTCCCAAGGACGAACCAGACTTGTGGAGGTTTAGAATTTTTTTGTCTGATTTCTTTTGATTTTCCCATGATGTCAAGCAAAGAGGCACTGAGTTTGAAGGTAGGCCTTGAAATACATCCACAGGTACACCTCCAATTGACTCAAATCATGTCAATTAGCCAGAAGCTTCTAAAGCCATGCCATCATTTTCTGGAATTTTCCAAGCTGTTTAAAGGCACAGTCAACTTAGTGTATGTAAACTTCTGACCCACTGGAATTGTAATAGTAGATGTCCTGACCGACCTGCCAAAACTATAGTTTGTTAACAAGAAATGTGTGTAGTGGTTGAAAAACAAGTTTTAATGACTCCAACTTAAGTGTATGTAAACTTCTGACTTCAACTGTACGTTTAAGTTAAGATTCAAGACATAAGATTTTTCCTTTGAGAACAGGTGCTGTAGCAACATGCATGGCTGTTGCATGTGTTATGTTGGTTTGGTTTGTCTCTCTGCTATATAGTCTCTGATGTTTAACTAAATGAATCACATGGCTTAAGCACACTTGAAAAATCCTTTATCTTCAGCTGTT
>NW_028160898.1:45000-57768 GCF_964263955.1 Coregonus lavaretus
ACAAGCTGAATAATCAAGGAGCTACATACTCAGGAAAACGATTTCAATACAACAAGAGCTTTTATGTTGAACCATGAACACTACTGCAGCTCTCCACTATTGGGAAGACTGGTCCGTGAATCCAATACCAGTACAGAGGATATCTCAGCTCATGGAAAATGGGGCGGTAACCCTTCTCTGAATTCCTACTAGCATACCATATTAAGAGGTTTACACCTCCTCTCTGGTTCTCTCTGTCTTGGGACATGGATGGACTGCAAGCAATTTAGCCTTGATTGAGCTGGACTCCGAAGCCTGGTCTGCTCTGGTTTGGTCTGCTCTGGTCTGGTCTGCTTTCCTGGATCACAGAGAGGCTCAGGCATGGGATGGATGTTGGAGCCACACAGAGCACTGCAGACCAGAGCAAAAAGAAAGAAAGTAGAAAAATAACAATACACTGAGTATAATGAACTAGTGATGACTGGAAGTGTCACGACTTCCTCCGAAGCTGCCTCCTCACCTTGTTCGGACAGGCTTCGGCGTTCGTCGTCACTGGCCTTCTAGCCACTGCCGCTCCTCATATCTTCATTCCATTTGTTTTGTCTTGTTTATTACACACACCTGGTTCATATCCCATCATCAGTACCTGTATAAGTGTTCCCTCTGCCCCCTTGTCTTTGTGTGTGATTGTTTATTGTAGAGGAGATTATAGCTCGGTGGAGCTCGATTCTATTGTGTATCGCTGAGTTATTCACCCGTGTGCCTTTATTTCCCCAGTACACCGTTTGTCCGCACTGGTGTGTATTACGCATTGATGCGTACCTCTGTTTAATGATTAAACCATTTATTCCGTGATTTCCTCTCCTCCGTCTGACTCCGTTCAACATCACCCACTATAGGAAGCTTATAGAAAAGGTTGTATTTCTATCTAAAGATAAAAAGATAGGCCTATGGTCGCAAAACAAGGTGGCTCATCACAGTACATGCAGTTGAGGCCTGAACAACAGAGCATAATGCTTTATCAATACTGTACCATTACCCAAGTGTTATGGAAGAGAGTGCAAGGTCACAATGAATGTGCCCTCTGCCTCCCGCCAATTCGGCCCATTCATTGTTTCACTGTGTGAATCATTTGCCCTTTGTTTTTATCAATTCCCCGCTAATTATATCACCAGCAATAATTTACCATTAGCCTAATCCCCATCATTATTGGTTTATTTCATTCCATTTAAGCGTTTTCTGTCAATTTCCTCGATGTCCTTTGATTGCGTTTGTCTGGTTTCACCGTCCTGCCAAATGTGAATGAGAGCGTGCAAACATAGAAATACGTGGCCTGCGCGCCCGTTTGGGAGACAGTACTTTGAGTTGAAAGAAAATTATGAAAGTGTTCAATTGATTAACTGTAATGCAATACTATTACTACCGGTAAGTCTGATTTAGACACATTTACCAGTCTAACAACAGAAATGGAAATAGCCTTTTACAAATGTAGAACCCGTTTATTGGTTGGGTCTGGCGAAGTGATTTCTCAAGGGGAGGCTGTGTAGTTTTGCCCTGTGTCCTATCAGATAGGACAGGTTAAGCCTGATAGAGGCTTTTGTTTTGGCTGTTACCAGTATACATGCGGAGTATACCAAACATTAGGAACACCTTCCTAATATTGAGTTGCACCCCCCTCCCCTTTTGCCCTCAGAACAGCCTCAATTCGTCTGGCAATGGACTCTTCAAGTTGTCTAAAGCACTCCATAGGGATGCTGGCCCATGTTGACTCCAATGCTTTCCACAGTTGTGTCAAGTTGGCTGGATGTCCTTTGGGTGGGTAGACCATTCTTGATACACACGGGAAACTGTTAAAAACCCAGCAGCGTTGCAGTTCTTGACACAAACCGGTGCGCCTGGCACATACTACCATACCCCGTTCAAAGGCACTTAAATCTTTTGTCTTGCCCATTCACCATTTGAATGGCACACATACACAATCCATATCTCAATTGTCTCAAGGCTTAAAAATCCTTCTTTAACAAGTGACATCAATAAGGGATCATAGCTTTCACCCGGATTCACCTGGTCAGTGTATGTTAATGTTTTGTATACTCAGTGTATATTTAAGCAATAAGACCCAAGGGGGTGCTGTATATGGCAAATATACCACGGCTAAAGGCTGTTCTTATGCACGATGCAACACGAAGTGCCTGGATACAGCCCTTATCCGTGGTATATTGGCAATATACCACAAACCCTGAGGTGCCTTATTGCTATTATTTACATTTACATTTAAGTCATTTAGCAGACGCTCTTATCCAGAGCGACATACAAATTGGTGCATTCAACTTAGGATAGCCAGTGGGACAACCACCACTGGGGGAGGGGGGGTGTAAAAGGATTACTGTTAGACTATTCCAGGTATTCCTTAAAGAGGTATTATAAACTGGTTACCAACGTAATTAGAGCAGTAAAAATAAAAGTTTTGTCATAACCGTGGTATGTAGTCTGAAATGCCACGGCTGTCAACCAATCAGCATTCAGGGCTCGAACCACCCAGTTTATAGTTGTAAATCTGCAATGACTATTCACTGATATTTTTTTGCCGATATGGCGCCTTCACCGTTGGGTCACCAAGAGCTGTAAATAAATCTACACTTTAAGCACTTCAACCTGCCTTGCCTTCTGCTTACTTTTGGTGTTTTACACTCTATCGTATACTAAAGATACGGTTGCAAAACAAGGTGGCAGCTACATCAAAGACCATGCAGTTGAGGCCTGAACAGAACATATTACTTTGTATGTGTTAATACTTCACCTGAAGTTTCAATGTTCACATTCTGTGTTCTTAGTAATTCAACTATAAAATTCAGATAATGTCTTTGTGATGTGCTCCAATATCAAAGATTCATGTGATTTAGTTCTCCCACTGAAAATAATTGTTTACCCACGTTATGCGTCAGGTGCAAAGATCAAGAGTTGTGGAGGAGGAAAATGGGATTCATACACAGCCCATAAAGAACATCAGTAATTCAACATGCAATTCAACAAAACACCTTTTGTACTACGGATAGAAAATAAAACATCAAAGACGTCACATACAAGAATCCTTCACATCTTCAAGGTGAATGTACTCGTTCTCCACTTTATTATGACCAACCAGAGACTAGCTCAGAGCTGAAGGAGGAAAATAAATTGGTCTCATTGAGGCCTAATTCTACAACCCATGAATGTTTAATGTGGAGAGAGAACGATGCTCATCCACACAAATCCAAAGGCCTTATTCTGATCATTACCATCGCTCAGTGCTCGGTGCTCGGTGCTCTGCTTGGCTGTCTTCCTACCTGGATCCAGAAGGCATTAACAGGGCTGCCTCTGAGACAAGATCTGCTTTACTCTGGTCTACCCTCAAGAGGAGAGAAGGAGGGGGAGAGGGAGAGGGAGGAGAACAAAAGAGAGAGGCGAGGGGGTGGGGCTTGAGAGAAGGTTCTACCCAACAGTCGTGGTCAAAAGTTTTGAGAATGACACAAATACTAATTTTCACAAAGTCTGCTGCCTCAGTTTTGATGATGGCAATTTGCATATACTCCAGAATGTCATGAAGAGTGATCAGATGAATTGCAATTAATTGCAAAGTCCCTCTTTGCCATGAAAATGAACTTAATCCCCCAAAAACATTTCCACTGCATTTCAGCCCTGCCACAAAAGGACCAGCTGCCATCATGTCAGTGATTCTCTCGTTAACACAGGTGAGAGTGTTGACGAGGACAAGGCTGGAGATCACTCTGTCATGCTGATTGAGTTAGAATAACAGACTGGAAGCTTTAAAAGGAGGGTGGTGCTTGAAATCATTGTTCTTCCTCTGTTAACCATGGTTACCTGCAAGGAAACACGTGCCGTCATCATTGCTTTGCACAAAAAGGGCTTCACAGGCAAGGATATTGCTGCTAGTAAGATTGCACCTAAATCAACCATTTATCGGATCATCAAGAACTTCAAGGAGAGAGGTTCAGTTGTTGTGAAGAAGGCGTCAGGGCGCCCAAGAAAGTCCAGCAAGTGCCAGGACCGTCTCCTAAAGTTGATTCAGCTGCGGGATCGGGGCACCACCAGTGCAGAGCTTGCTCAGGAATGGTAGCAGGCAGGTGAGAGTGCATCTGCACGCACAGCGAGGCGAAGACTTTTGGAGGATGGCCTGGTGTCAAGAAGGGCAGCAAAGAAGCCACTTCTCTCCAAGAAAAACATCAGGGACAGACTGATATTCTGCAAAAGGTACAGGGATTGGACTGATGAGGACTGGGGTAAAGTCATTTTCTCTGATGAATCACTTTTCCGATTGTTTGGGGCATCCGGAAAACACCATCAGTCCTGTGTCATGCCAACAGTAAAGCATCCTGAGACCATTCATGTGTGGGGTTGCTTCTCAGCCAAAGGAGTGGGCTCACTCACAATTGTGCCTAAGAACACAGGCATGAATAAAGAATGGTACCAACACATCCTCCAAGAGCAACTTCTCCCAACCATCCAAGAACAGATTGGTGACGACAAATGCCTTTTCCAGCATGATGGAGCACCTTGCCATAAGGCAAAAGTGATAACTAAGTGGCTCGGGGAACAAAACATCGACATTTTGGTTCCATGGCCAGGAAACTCCCCAGACCTTAATCCCATTGAGAACTTGTGGTCGATCCTCAAGAGGCAGGTGGACAAACAAAAACCCACAAATTCTGACACACTCCAAGCATTGTTATGCAAGAATGGGCTGCCATCAGTCAGGATGTGGCCCAGAAGTTAGTTGACAGCATGCCAGGGCGGATTGCAGAGGTCTTGAAAAAGAAGGGTCAACACTGCAAATATAGACTCTTTGCATAAACTTAATGTAATTATCAATAAAAGTCTTTGACACTTTTGGAACGCTTGTAATTATACTTCAGTATACCATAGTAACATCTGACAAAAATATCTCATAACACTGAAGCATCGAACTTTGTGAAGACCAATACTTGTGTCATTCTCAAAACTTTTGACCATGACTGTACACAAACAGATTAATGTAGGAGGTTATAGAGAGAGAGGGATATTATCAAACTTTTCCTTTAAGTGACCACTATAGTAATCAGAACACCTGTAGATCCCTGAATTAGAACACCCTATATTCTACATGCCCAGCATAGCCAGGGGAAGTAGTTTGGGCTGCGTTTGTTTTTGTTTGTTATTATTTCAAGGGGGGGGGGGGGGGGGTCAAAAATGCCAGTGTTACAGAGCTATATCGGTCCGCTAATACAGCACTATTAAAAGCCCAAATACTTTTGTGATTTTTATTTATTCTCAAAAAAATAATTATAATTCAAAATGTTTTCATTCATATTTGTCAGGGGGTGCTGCATCACCCTCAGCACCCCTACTTCCTGCTGCTATGCTGCCCAGGTGACCTGACATGACATCCCAGTGTAAACAGTCTGGTGAGGGCTGTCTTGTTTGACAGGTCTAGCTACTTAAGAAATTTTTTAAGCCTGTTATTGTCATGCAAAAGCCTGCCGGTCTCACAGTAATTGACAGTTAATTAACATAAACATGTTTAGCATCTCCAGGCCTCCAAACATACAATATGTATATACAGTGCCTTCGGAAAGTATTCAAACCCCTTGATTAAATTGTTTTGTTTTATCATCAATCTACACACAATACCCTAGAATGACAAAGCAAAAACAGGTTTTTAGAAATTTTGGCAAATGTATATTAAAACCCCCCCGGAAATATCACATTTACATAAGTATTCAGACACTTAACTCAGTACTTTGTTGAAGCACCTTTAGCAGCAATTACAGACTCGAGTCTTCTTGGGTATGATGCTACAAGCTTGGCACACCTGTATTTTGGGAGTTTCTCCCATTCTTCTCGGCAGATCCTCTCAAGCTCTGTTGGAAGGTGAACGTTCGCCCCAGTCTCAGGTCCTCAGCGCTCTGGAGCAGGTTTTCATCAAGGATCTTTCTGTCTGTAATTTGCTCCGTTCATCTTTGCCTCAATCCTGACACGTCTCCCAGTCCCTGCCGCTGAAAAACATCCCCACAGCATGATGCTGCCACCACCATGCTTCACCGTAGGGATGGTGCCAGGTTTCCTCCAGACGTGACGCTTGTCATTCAGGCTAAAGAGTTGAATCTTGGTTTCATCAGACCAGAGAATCTTGTTTCTCATGGTCTGAGAGTCTTTAGGTGCCTTTTGGCAAACTCCAAGCGGGCTGTCACGTGCCTTTTACTGAGGAATGGCTTCCGTCTGGCCACTCTACCATAAAGGCCTGATTGGTGGAGTGCTGCAGAGATGGTTGTTCTTCTGGAAGGTTCTCCCATCTCCACAGAAGAACTCTAGAGCTCTGTCAGAGTGACCATCGGGTTCTTGGTCACCTCCCTGACCAAGGCCCTTCTCCCCCGATTGCTCAGTTTGGCCGGTGGCCAGCTCTAGGAAGAGTCTTGATGGTTTCAAACTTCTTCCATTTAAGAATGATGGAGGCCACTGTGTTCTTGGGGATCTTCAATGCTGCAAACATTTTTTGGTACCCTTCCCCAGATCTGAGCCTCGACACAATCCTGTCTCGGAGCTCTACGGACAATTCCAAACCTTTGGCTTGGTTTTTGCTCTGACATGCACTGTCAACTCTGGTACCTTTTTTAGACAGGTGTGTGCCTTTCCAAATCATGTCCAATCAATTGAATTTACCACAGGTGGACTCCAATCAAGTTGTAGAAACATCTCAAGGATGATCAATGGAAACAGGATGCACCTGAGCTCAATTTCAAGTCTCATAGCAAAGGGTCTGAATACTTATGGAAATACATTATGGGGTATTGTGTGTAGATAAAATTCATTTTAGAATAAGGCTGTAACGTAGCAAAATGTGGAAAAAGTCAAGGGATCTGAATACTTTCAGAAGGCACTGTAAACCACTGATGCGCATTTTTGGAACATCTACATTTTAAAAAGTATAATAAATCAATTGAATATACACCATCACAGTAAATCCATTATTTATTGTAGGCAGGTCTAAAGAAACATTATGATATAAAGAAAATGCATTTCAGAAGAACAGAATATGAGTTGGCCTACTGTATGTTATCTGGCTATGCTCCATGCCATAGGCTGTAGGCTTGTTCATTTAGCAGACAAGATATGCTTATAAGTCCCGTGCCAATATTTTATATTATATTATTTTATAGTAAGAAGAATATAGTTGAACTTTAACATTCCGGAGCTAGTGTGCAGTGAAGAGGCTATGTTGACCATAAAAGTGATCATTTGAAACAGGTCCTATTGTTAGATTTAGACTTATTTGGCAACTTTAGTTGTGAATGATACAAACCTTAAAATGTCTTAGAAATAAAAGCATATATGGGCTGCATGATGCGACTATAGGCTATTGATGATTTGAGAAAGTCACAAAAAAAACTTGCGCTCTCTTGCCTCAGGCTGCACACACTGTTCTCTCATCAAGTGATCATATTTTTACCCATCAGATATTCTCAATTTAATCTTTGCTAATGTGTAAAATGATTTAGATTTAGAATGGCCCATTATCAAATGGGCATGAACAGGGGCAGGGGGAAAAATATGTCATCCGTATGCACTCACATAGCAAATGAAGGCCACTTTCCTGCTAGTTTGTTTTCAATTAAGTCTGGGTAGGCTACTCCGGTTATTTCAAATCAAATCACATTTTATTTGTCACATGCGGCGAATACAACAGGTGTACAAGCCCTTAACCAACAATGCAGTTCAAGAAATAGAGTTCAGAAAATATTTACTTAATAAACTAAAGTAAAAAATTAAATAAAAAGTAACACAATAAAATAACAATAACGAGGCTACATACAGGGGGTACCAGTACAGAGTCAATGTGCAGGGGTACAGGTTAGTTGAGGTAATTTGTACATGTAGGTAGGGGTAAAATGGCTATGCATAGATAATAAACAGCGAGTAGCAGCAGTGTAAAACAAAGGGGGGGTGGGGTCAAAATGATCACAAGAACGGTGAGCAAAAATCCCAGAACCACACGGAGGGACCTAGTGAATGACCTGCAGAGAGCTGTGACCAAAGTAACAAAGCCTATCATCAGTAACACACTACGCCGCCAGGGACTCAAATCCTGCAGTGCCAGACGTGTCCCCCTGCTTAAGCCAGTACAGGTCCAGGCCCGTCTGAAGTTTGCTAGAGTGCATTTGGATGATCCAGAAGAGGATTGGGAGAATGTCATATGGTCAGATGAAACCAAAATAGAACTTTTTGGTAAAAACTCAACTCGTCGTGTTTGGAGGACAAAGAATGCTGAGTTGCATCCAAAGAACACCATACCTACTGTGAAGCATGGGGGTGGAAACATCATGCTTTGGGGCTGTTTTTCTGCAAAGGGACCAGGACGACTGATCCGTGTAAAGGAAAGAATGAATGGGGCCATGTATCGTGAGATTTTGAGTGAAAACCTCCTTCCATCAGCAAGGGCATTGAAGATGAAACGTGGCTGGGTCTTTCAGCATGACAATGATCCCAAACACACCGCCCGGGCAACGAAGGAGTGGCTTCGTAAGAAGCATTTCAAGGTCCTGGAGTGGCCTAGCTAGTCTCCAGATCTCAACCCCATAGAAAATCTTTGGAGGGAGTTGAAAGTCCGTGTTGCCCAGCGACAGCCCCAAAACATCACTGCTCTAGAGGAGATCTGCATGGAGGAATGGGCCAAAATACCAGCAACAGTGTGTGAAAACCTTGTGAAGACTTACAGAAAACGTTTGACCTGTGTCATTGCCAACAAAGGGTATATAACAAAGTATTGAGAAACTTTTGTTATTGACCAAATACTTATTTTCCACCATAATTTGCAAATAAATTCATTAAAAATCCTACAATGTGATTTTCTGGATTTTCTTTTCTCATTTTGTCAGTCATAGTTGACGTGTACCTATGATGAAAATTACAGGCCTCTCTCATCTTTTTAAGTGGGAGAACTTGCACAATTGGTGGCTGACTAAATACTTTTTTCCCCACTGTAGGTGTTACTTTTGTCTGGGTGGGAAAGGGCAGTGTGGAGTGCGATTGAGATTGTGTCATCTGTGGATCTGTTGGGGCGGTATGCGAATTGGAGTGGGTCTAGGGTTTCCAGGATGATGGTGTTCATGTGAGCCATGACCAGCCTTTCAAAGCGCTTCATGGCTACCGATGTGAGTGCTACGTGGCGGTAGTCATTTAGGCAGGTTACCTTTGCTTTCTTGGGCACAGGGACTATGGTGGTCTGCTTGAAACATGTAGGTATTACAGACTCAGTCAGGGAGAGGTTGAAAATGTCAGTGAAGACACTTGCCAGTTGGTCGGCACATGCTCTGAGTACACGTCCTGGTAATCCGTCTGGCCCCGCGGCCTTGTGAATGTTGACCTGTTTAAAGGTCTTGTTCACATTGGCTACGGAGCGCGTGATCACACAGTCGTCCGGAACAGCTGGTGCTTTCATGCATGCTTCAGTGTTGCTTACCTCGAAGTGAGCATAAAAGGCATTTAGCTCGTCTGGTAGGCTCACGTCACTGGGCAGCTCGCGGCTGGGTTTCCCTTTGTAGTCCATAATAGTTTGCAATCTTAGTCCTGTATTGACGCTTTGCCTGTTTGATGGTTCGTCTGAGGGCATAGCGGGATTTCTTAATAGCGTCCGGATTAGTGTCCCGCTCCTTGAAAGCGGCAGCTTTAGCCTTTAGCTCGGTGCAGATGTTGCCTGTAATCCATGGCTTCTGGTTGGGATATGTACGTACGGTCACTGTGGGGACAAAATCGTCTATGTAGTTATTGATGAAGCCGGTAACTGAGGTGGTATACTCCTCAATGCCATTGGATGAATCCCGGAACATATTTCAGTCTGTGCTAGCAAAACAGTCCTGTAGCGTAGCATCCGCGTCATCTGACCACTTCTGTATCTCACTGGTACTTCCTGCTTTAGTTTTTGCTTGTAAGCAGGAATCAGGAGGATAGAATTATGGTCAGATTTGGGAGAGCTTTGTATACTTCTCTGTGTGTGGAGTAAAGGTGGTCTAGAGTTTTTTTTCCTCTGGTTGCACATGTGACATGCTGGTAGAAATTAGGTAAAACTGATTTAAGTTTACCTGTATTAAAGTCCCTGGCCACTAGGAGCGCCACTTCTGGATGAGCATTTTCTTGTTTGCTTATGGCCTTATACAGCTCGTTGAGTGCGGTCTTAGTGCCAGCATCGGTTTGTGGTGGTAAATAGACGGCTACGAAAAATATAGATGAAAACTCTCTTGGTAGATAGTGCAACAGGTCTACACAGACCCGCACACACACACGCAAACACGGCTCGGAGAGAACTGGACAGAACACTGTCCGTCTGTCTGGGCCATTCTGCCTGTCTCTCAGCTGTACAGAGAGACCCTTTGGGCTATGTGTTATTTAAAGAGTGCCTGGAGGTGACCCACACGACATGTGGTGATTAAAATGACTTGTAAAAAGTCAGACATGCTGAGTGTGTGTGTTTGTGTGTCGTCGTCCCCCCTCCCCCTATACAGAGTCTACACTAAATGTTTAGAGATGCACAAATAGAGCCCATGTCTTGGGTTAGACTCCAGCTGGGCCCTGCTGGTGACCCCTGACCTTTAGACAGGAGCCTTTGAACCCTGACCCCAAAGTAAACAAATATTAACACTGCAGGCAACTGAGCCAAATACCTGTAACGTTAGGGACATACACACCATCTGAGGAACTCTAGCATAGAAAGACAGTGAATTAAATAGAGAGAAAGAGCTGGTACTGTATTTACAAAATGGTGAGCAAAAACTAGGACAAGGCTTTCCCAAAGGAACATTGTTGTGCATGCTATCTACTATTCCAGATAAGACAACAACAAGTAGAGTATACCCATTATTCTAAGAAGATGGTATGTTTGTATGTGTGACAACATTAAATATTTCAAATTTAGACTCCAGTAATGAAGAAGTAAAAACAAACCCTTGTGGTGCCTAGAGGGAGAGGAGAGGAATCCACCAGAGCCCAGGGAGTCTGTTCTGTCTCTCTCTCTCTTCTGGAACTCTGGAAAGCTAAACACTCCTTTGTACCGGGACGTTTGTATCAGGTGACTCCCTCAGGGAACACCACCTCTCCTCACAGGATTGTGGGAAATGAAATGTGAGAGGCTTGCTTCTGTGCCGCCACAGCGCTGAGATACTGAGAGACCAAGAGTGTCCCCTCACCACGGTAGAAAACACCTTGCCTCAAAATGCCTGAATAATTCCCAGCTGAACGTTCGTTATTACAGAAAGTTACAAGTGCTTTCTGCTATAGTACACTTTAAGGAAGAGTATATAGATGTTTAGGGATGATTATGTTGTGTCTATAAAAATCTAAGCAACAGAAATCTATGTTTGTGGTTAACTGGTTTGGTTGGTCTGTGTGCATTCATGTGTACATGTGTATGTGGGACTTTCACCTCTGAGTTCCGGTCCCATGCACACACGCACGCACACACACAAACACATACACACACACACACACACACACACACACACACACACACACACACACACACACACACACACACACACACACACACACACACACACACACACACACACACACACACACCTATAATGTCCCCTGGGGCTGTAGCCACTCAATCTTCTCACCAGACAGGACAGGTACCTTCAGGTAAAACTAAATAATGGACATATAAATCTCTGTCCAATTGAAGTGACACAACTACCTCTGTCTGCCCAACACTTGGAATGACCTCAAATCTAGTATTACTACAGTCTTACACCATTAGAATTTGTGAGAAGTCTCCTTATAAATCAAAGACCCTCTCTCACACACACACACACACACACACACACACCGCAGCTCAACGTCTAATTAGAGTGGTGGAAGTCAGTGATCATGGGCCTACAGCTATGAGCTACAGCTAAACACACATCCTGCCTGGGGCCTCATCTCCGGAGCTGTCAGGGTGGAGTCGGCAGCCAGGTCACCTGTGATACAAGTCAGTATTCGACGACCATCCATGTCTGAGGATGTCGGGAGATTACGTGGAGACCGGCCACTAGGGTCAACAGTGAGCGCTGTTACCTTCAAGTAGGTTTCGGTTTTGCTAGGGCTTTGTGGACGGGGATGGCGTATGGGCGTAAGCATCTGCCTCTGGTGCCAAAGGTTGCATGTTCAAATCAAGTGATAGAAAGTTGTTTTTGAGACTTTTGTTTTAAGCCTATCCCAAACCTTAACCCTTACCATAACCATTTGGAGTTAATGCCTAAGCTTAACCCTAACCTTAATAATTTGGAGATGTTGCCTAAACGTAACCTTAAACACTTTGAAATTTGACTTTTGGAACAACTTTGACATTTTATGTTTGAGAAACATGGATGAATGTCTAATTCTGACATGAGACTGTGAGAGCTAGTTGGGAGTGGGACAATGCTAGAGCCCTTACACACAGTCAGAGGGCTGTTCCTCACCTACACACACCAACACACACCTCTCCGCAACTTTTACACACACATCTCCGCCACTCACACACACACCAACACACACCTCTCCGCCACTCTCACACACACCAACACACATCTCTCCGCCACTCTCACACACACCAACACACACCTCTCCACAACTTTTACACACACATCTCCGCCACTCTCACACACACCAACACACACCTCTCCGCCACTCTCACACACACCAACACACACCTCTCCGCCACTCTCACACACCAACACACACCTCTCTGCCACTCCCACACACACCAACGCACACCTCTCCACCACTTTCACACACACC